>NW_015090920.1:13735239-13892864 GCF_001431845.1 Calidris pugnax
GTTTTCTTTTGTTGTGGGGGGGGGGGGGGCGGTTTGTCCATCCTGTTCTCGTCTCCCACCCTGGTTTCTCTTCTGTGCAGCGTTGCCCTTCAGAAAGCAACCCCTTAGCATGTGGATGTAAATGTCAGGTCCATTCCATTGACAGCTCGTCTCCTAGACGTGACTGATACTCTCTGCGGTTAAAAAGGGAACTTTTCGCTGATCACACGTTCACGTTCCCCACTTTATCTCATGGAAGCCAGCCTTTCACTGTGCTGTGCTACTGATACGCTAACACTAAAGAGCAAATCCAAAAGGTGTTTTCCTTTAAGAGCTTTAAAATTGAATAGGCACTAAATGACACATTTGAGTGCCTCGCTGCTCCTATTCATTTATATCAAAACCTTTGTAATACTAAAAACTTTTAAACTGGGATCTGAACAGGGCAGGGGACAAACTGCTTGCTCTCTCACGCATTTGGTTATGGAATTTATGACTGAAGTTGCTATGATGCATTTGCCACCAATAAATCACTGTCAATCTTTCCTTCAGCAAGATATGGAAAGTAAAAAGTACAGTAATTTGAATAACAGTGGGAAGACCAATACCCCAGCAAATTTCTCCATCACTTTTGCTTCCACTGCCAAATTTGTCAATAAGAAAGTCCAGAGACTGAGTGAGAACTCAGCACTAAAATTTCAACCTTGCTTTCCACAACATAGTCTACTGACCTTCAGATCTTATCCCCATAAGCGGGGAATCACCCAGAATAAGTCTATACTTTGTGCAGAGCTTGTACGCAATTTAAACTCAGACTTTGTGGTTTAATAGGCTTCTCATATTCTACCAAGATTGCAAAAATGGAGCGAGAAGAGAATAAACTCTAATCAGATCACTGTGGTCCTTTCAGAAACCTCCAACTACATGATCAAAGTTTCAATTTCCTGCACTTTTTGTTACTGATGAGCAAAAGTAAATGGTAATATATAGTGAGGTCATAGACCAAATGATTTTATGCTATTTGGATACAGTAGCCCATATCCCTCAGATAATAATCCATTGCTTCAGAAGAATAAAGTTTCTCTTGTGAAAATGTCACATTCTTTCTGTTATTATGCTGTTCAGTCTTGCCTCTCTGAAAACTACTTCCAAAGCTGCAAAAATGTAAAAGCATCTTTCCCAAACTCCACAAAACTTAGATGTGCAAGACTTAACACCTGAACCCTACTGAACACAAGTTTTCTAGAATTATTATTACCCATCATTATTTAGGAGCATGTTCAATGTACAACAGTAGCTTCTCTCCTTCTGCATTTATAAAGTTAACACAGTGGTTTTGGATTCCTCTTGTCATGCTTTGGCATTATTATAACATGAATAACAAAATAATAGTGCATGCACTTAAACAGAAAATATTTTCTAAGTTTGAAGTGTTTCAAGTCTCTCTTGAAATTTTGCCAGATCAGCAGTCTCCACTGGTTTGGAATTTAATACCCCCAGTCTCCTAATTAGCTTAGTACCATAGAAACTTACTCCTCCCATTCCAATACGTATCTTGGAAAAAATCTCTTCTACCAAGATCCACCAATTTTTCAGGGGATTTTATGACGCTCTTTAGGCACCAAAGGGAAGAATTACACTATAGTTTCTGATTTCTCCATTTAGACTGAGAGCTGGGCGTGAGCTGATAGGGGTGCTATACTAATCGTCCTGATCACAACCTAGCTAGAATGCACCGCATCTCCTTTCCAGCCCACGCAACTGCATTTCCTTTCTGAGAAAACCAAGGTACAGGAGGGAAGGTGACGCACATATGGGTCACGCACGGGTACAGGGTCATGACGTGGCTGGGACAGACAGGCAGATCTCGGGGCATGCGCTCTTTTACAATTACCACAGGACTTCAATTATGAGATTTGCTGTTACCACACTATGATGTATAATTATTATTTTCTGTTAATTATTTAATTGTCATTTTTTCACATACTTTCTACTTTCCCCAGAAAAAGGTGCACAGCATATTCTAGATACTGCTGTCCTGAGTAAATAAATCATTTGGTAGAAGACTTCTTTTAGGCATTCATACCTACGAGGACACTTCCCAACCTTCTCCAGCTCATCTCCAAATCTCTCCCCTTTGATTGCACAAAGCTTGTAAAACACACTCTGCACAGCTAACAGTTAACCTAGCTATTTCTCATCAGTCTATGCCCTGGATATTAGACATGATAAACATATTTTCAGTCTCACAAATACTCTTTCCATTGCTCTTCTGTACTCTGTTAGTTAACAGTGGCAGACCCATCTTACTATCCCGGTGGCTAGTAAATGCCTTCCTCAACCAAGGAAACAAGGTAAGCTGGGTCACAGAGTAGTTGCAAAAGAGCAAAACTGGCAACACACACACACAAAAATCCAAGGAAAACACACTCATTATTTTATTGCAGAAAAGAGGACAGAATGACCCCAATACAAGTGTGGAAATCACCTGACTGAATCAACCAACTTCTCTAATGACCCAGTAGCAAATGCCTTTACCTCCCAACAACTGCACAGTAACAACTGTTTGAATATGCAACAAATCAAAATATCTAACATATCAAACACATTTAGGCTGTGTCAAGCCATACATGTGAGTCCAAGTTCCTGTTACCCCAAGGACTTTACAAACAACAAAATGATTACACCTAACGTAAAGAGCAAGTCAGAAATTACTACTGCTCTAGTTCTCTTAACGTAATGGTGAAGGACTTTTGCAGACCTTTCAATAGTTTTAAGATAAAGTAAGGATGTTATCCTAGCTGAAGTCAAAAGGGCATCAAGATATACGGTCATAAGCGTAGAACCACATCAGAACGAGGCCAAACTGCTTAAATAAGATTCTAAAACTGAGGTCTATCTGCCCAGAAATAATGGAACAGGTTAGGCATAACCTCTTGCCACATTCAGAAAGCTGTATGTGTAGATTTAAATAAGAGAGAGTTCCTCATTGCAGGGGAATCCATGCAGCTTTAACTTTGTGATGGGTACGGCAATTTCCCACTGCAGGTAAAAAATACCTTTGCTTCTCACAACATCATCTGAAACTTTATTACTGATAGACTAGCCATGTGAGAACGTTTTTAGCATCCCAAAAACCCAGAAAGATTTCCTTAGCAAGATTCTAGTCTTCCTGCTAAATTAATAAAAACTACATCACTGTATTCCAGGACTGACTTTAAACTTATCTTACTGAAAATACCCATCCACTGGAGTACTTCAGTTTTCCTGAAGCTGATTCCTTGAGTTTTCTCAGTTCCTACCTTCTGTCTAGAGGTCAACAATCATACCTGGGCGGCAGCAATCAAGTGTCCCTCCACACTAAGGAGAACTGGCAAAACGTCATTTTGTCCTTGTCTGGAATACGCTACAAAGTGGGTCTGCACAGCAGGACCCAAAGGAGGTGTCTCCTCAGTTTCAGCCTTCTCTTTCTCCTGTCTTGACTGTCAACTCCTTACACAAATGGAGAGATTTGTACAGAAGCTGCTGTATTTATTCTTCACCCCAAGAATCATAAATCTTTTTTTTTATTATTTATTTTTAAGGCTCTGCTGTCTAGCAATATTTTCTTTGAAAATGACACCAACAGACAAAAGCAAGATAGAAGATGAGAGAGAAGAGGAACTACACATACTACTTGCTTTGGTCTCAGACTCCAGAAATCCATAGCTATCCAAAAGTATTTTTCATGTTATGCAGTGCAGGATCACAGAACACATATATGGAAAGAAAAACATTTCTGTGTCATTGCAAACATAAAGAAGCTTTGATTGTGAGATGGTAACATGCACTTTATCTGGTTTGCATCAACTGTTCTACATGTAAGGATTTGCAAAATTTATGCCACATTAAATCCAATGTGCCTTCAGTATCTGCCCAGAGCTTCGCACAGGCAGGCACAGGTGAACAAAAATCTGGTAAGAGGACTCTGCTGAACAGTTTGTCCCCTTCCATCAGTTTGTTTAACAGAACACAGCATTTACCACCCCTTCTATCCCAAGATTATCACAGCTACAAAATAACTACAACATCTTATCTGGTGTTTGATTTAGCAAGATTTGTCGCATTCAACTCCCAGCACTAATATGAGTTAAACAGCATCACATCACTGGGAACAAGTGAACAAAGATGATTCAAGATTCCTTAATTCAATGGAACCTGAATGGGGAAGATATAGGTTGTATCCTACTAGAAACGCACATTGTGGTGGTCCCAATCAATCAGCCTACACATGAGAAGTACTCCAGAATGTAAGTCATACAAACAGCAGAAAAACTATTTTTGCTAGCTGGATTCTGCCAGCACTTTGGAAACAGCTGGGTGAATATTCAGCCTCCATATCATCACTGTGTAAAGAGATGCTTATCTCAAAAAGTTTAGCAGTCCATTTAGAAATAAAAATCAACCATTATGGCACAAGCAGCATGTCTCAGAAATAACCCTCTGACCTACTGCATAAACTGCTTCATATTGCAAATGTGTCAAGTGTTTAATGTTAACCAAAAAAAGGCACAGCGCTAACACTTATACTATTAAGACCTTGAGCCCTATAAACATTCAGCTCTGATCACTTTACTGATGACCTTATGCCAAATCAACTGATTTTGTGATTTTTCTATACATTAAGAAACAAAATACTTGTGTCGAGCTTATGTTTTTAAAATTAACTAGATACTGAATTGCTGTGCCTAATAGGAAGAAATGTAGAACAAACTCATAAAAACTGTGATCTAGATAGGGAGAAATATTTTTAATAGTAAAAAAGCATTGCAGACACATATGAAATTCAGCCTATCGCAGCGTTTGTGTTGGGACCAAAGATGGCTTCGCTCCATCTGTGTTAGTAATGAAATTATTCTCAACATGAGTGAAAGGGAAAGAACCAGGAACACTCCTTAGCTCTGAATCAGCTACTGACACCCACAGAGGATTTTCCTAGCAAAAGATATTTTTTTTTTGGTTTTAAGTTCAAATTCATTTCATACCAGGCCGCTAGTATGGAAATTTGCCCTTGTAATCACTATTAAATTTGCATTTGTATTCATTATTTCTGTGGTGTAATCCCTTAAAGCTCCCACTCTGAAGAAAAATGCAACTTTTAGTTGTTTTGGGATTTTTTAAATTGATAAATTAATTCATCTATTTCAGGAAGAATAAGGCACTACCACAAATCTCCCATGTTGTCTTTGGGACAAAATGGATATACTTGCAAGGCAGAATTTTAAACACCATCTATGCTGAGTAAAAAAGAAACCACAGGTTCTTCATTTGATCCAGCATCCTTGTTTCCCTGACCTGCATCATTAAGGGTTGGTGAAAATCCAAATAATCCATTCCAACCCTCTTCCAAAAAGGTCTCCCAAGTCTAATATTTTGTTTGATAGGATCAACATAGGATGCCTTCTCCAGTAGATACTTCTCCAGTATAGAGTCACTTAGGATTTGTGGTTTAAGAGCTTCTTGAATAAAAAGCATGATCTTTGTTTTTAAAAGAATAAAGATATTACTGGAGCTATAAACCTGTCTAATGGCAATGAAACCATGTAAGCTTGTGGAACCCACAGCACCCTGTAGCAAGGAGTTCCTCTGCTTAACTACACTGAGATAGAAGAAGAAACCTTCTTTTCCTTTGGAACCCAATATCTCATCTTGTTTCACTGTATATTCTTCAACTAAAGAAATACTCCTTCTTTACCCTCTGTCAGCTCACTGAGTTGATAGGCCTCTAATGTCTGTCTTCATTCATATCTCTTCCAGCGTGAAGAGTTTGAGTCTACTTAGCCATCTCTTGCATTTTCGTTCCATTGGTCACCTGCTTTGCTATTATCTGTGCCTAGACATGGGGCCAGAACCACACACACAACTGAAGATGTGGGTGCACCTCAGATTTACACAGCAGAGGTTTGTTCTCCTTTCCTAGTAGTACCTAGCATTCTGCCTTTTGATTAATACTGGATATTGAGATGAAATTTAAACTGAACTACTCTAACGCCAACATAGCCTTCCTTAATGGCATCAGCTACATTTTAACCATGTAAGATCAGGACAATTCTTCTTTAGTTTTAGGCCACTAATACCTAATTAAGAAAAACCTATTTTAATAGAGGACTTTCTGTTGAGTATGAGCTGAAGTCTTACTTGACATCCCCAGCTGGCATCTAAACTACCATCTGTATTCATAAAAACAGCTTAGCTACGATGCACCAGACAGATGATAGCTTGCTTCTGTCTGCAGAGGATACAAAACTGGGAGGAGTGGCTCATAGACAAGCTGGTTGTGCTGCCGTTCAGAGGGACAACGAAGGGAAATGTAAAGTCCTGCACATGGGGAGGAATAACCCTCCCCAAAGACGACAAGACTCATGCCATCTTAGAAAGGTGTATGAGTATCTAATTTGGGGAAAGGGAAGGAGTAAAGAAGATGGACCCAGACTCTTCACAGTGGTGCCCAGTGACAGGCCAAGAGGCAGTTGGCACAAACCGAAATACAGGAAATTCCACTTAAAAATAAGATTTTAAAGATTTTATTCATTTTATATTTTATTCAAAATGTCAACAGTGGTCAAACACTGGAACAGGGTGTCTGGATGGGCTGTGGAGCCTCTATCCTTGGAGATGCTCAAAACCTGCCCAGGCATGACCCTGAGCAACCTGCTCTAGTTGACACTACTGTGAGAAGGGGCTTGGAGTAGACCATCTCCAGAGGTGCCTTCCAACCTCAATCATTATGTGAAAATAAACCCTACTCTAACAGCTAGCTCCTATTTAGTCACCTGCCCCTCCACCCATGTCACACAGTACCTGAGGTGTGAAGACAATATTCAACAGTAGAGAACTTCCTTCCAGTCCAGAAGCTGTAACGGAAGTAATGTGTTGAACATGTAACAGGCAAGGAAAATGAGAAATGCATGAAGGAGTGTTATTTTCAGCCTGGGTAGACTACTGCAGTAGTCTACTGCATAGACTCATCTTCTCATGGCAACTGAGATAAAGATATGCACAATCCTTTCCTAAGAAGCCTTAAACTCTGTTAGGGGCTCAAGATGCATTTAATATTTATTACTATTTGCAGCAGTTTAACCCCGGCTGGCAACTAGAACCACGCAGCCACTTGCTCATCCCCTCCCTTTTCCCCCAGTAAGAAGAGTAAGGAGAAGAGGGAAAAAACAGGACGGGAAAGGAAAAAAAAACAAAACTCTTTGGGGTTGAGGTAAAGCATAGTTTCCAGGAGGATCTGCTCCATGATCTTGCTGGGCACAGAGATGAGGCTGACCAGCCTGCAGTTCCCTGGGTCTTCCCTTTTTCCCTTTTTAAACATGGGGATTATGTTTCCCCTTTTCCAGTCAGAGGGTTCTCATTCTCCCAGTCCCTAACTTTGCCTTCTGTGACTTGGGTCGTGTGGCCAGAGCACCTGTCGGTGAAGATCAAGGCAAAAAAGGAATGGAGTACTTCAGCCTTCTGCATATCCTGGGTGACCAGGTACCCCATTTCCTTCTGGAAATGGCCTATATTTTTCCCAGCCTTCCTTTTATCACTAACATACCTATCGGAGTTTTTATTTTCTTGTTGCCCTTGAGATCCCTGGCCAGATGTAATACTATCAGGGCTTCATCCTTCCTAACCTGAACAAGCAACCAGTTCACCTGTAAAAAAAAAAGTCACTTTTTGACTATTATATACGTCATCTAACAAGAGCAGTGAAAATTTAATTCCTTTTAGCTCTGAACCTGGAAAAAAAAGTTGAGATGACATCACCTTTTCAGTTGTTATTTCATGACAAAAATTCCTATAATTAGATATTGAGAAACCAGATTCACTGTGACATTTCTTTATACTGAATGACAGATAACTTAGACAATAAATGAAAGCTACACTATTCTCTAAATAGCAGTTGTCACATTTTTTGCTGAAGGAAACACTCAACTAATTCAAAAGAGTCCACATTACACTTTCTGGAGTTCATATAACTCCAAGCAAAATCTTTCAATAACTGTGACAAATACAGCATAGAAGTTGAGAAATGTTATCTGCCTCAATCTATATCTTAAATCACTTGCACAGTGGCTATAACAACCATCACTTAACATGGAACAGAAGGGAGTCTTGCAGCACCAAATAAAAGAAGAGATTTGTGAAATATTATTTCCAAAGAGAATCACATATTTTTCCTGTGCACCTAAAGTCTCCTTTCTAAAAGGATGCTGCTTTTAGGTTTTGACTTACATTTGAAGATGACTGAAAGAAGAAAGCACATCACCCCACACAATTCTTTCAGGAGTATATGGATTAGAACTAAAGTAAAAGCAACACCCACATTGATGTTAGCTCTACAAGTGAAAACAAACTCAAACACTACTGTGTGATTCCTTAAGAAATTAAGGATATGAGAAATAAATATTTGGTATAAATCACCTATTTGACCACGACAGATTATAGACAGATTTTGAATTATATGACACAGGTGATTTTCAATTGTCAAAATGTATTTGCTTTAAAATTCCAGTGTGTCACTGAGAGTTGGAGAAGCTTCACCAAAGAAAGCAAGATAGCACAGGAAAGAAAAAAAACAATAGATCACCTCAAATCTGACAATTAGCCATTAGAAACAAGATCTTGGAGTTACAGTGCCACTCCAATGTCAGTTCAGTGTGCAGCCTATGTTAAAGATGTAAATCTGATGTCAGGAACTATAACCAAAGTAACACAGAAGAAACCAGAAAATAATATCATGCAACTATTGGGAAAAAAAAAACAAAACAAAACAAAACAGAAAAGAAAAAGATGAGTTGCAGTCCCCTCATTCTCAAAACAGAATAACAGAACTTGAAAGGGCCCAGGGAAAGGCTACAAGAACAATCAAATTTCTATTGCTCTGTACAATAAACAAGTAGGACAGGAGAGACAGCCTAGAAAAGAGGCAATTCTTGTGGACAAAGTTCCACATAATTTTGCGTGTCATAGCCCAGGTAGACAGGAAGACTGACTGTCACTTCTAGTAAAAGGACTGAAAGGTAATACCATCAAATAAACCCAGCAGGAACCAGGATCAAATCAAGCGAAGCCACAGTAGGTGGATTTGTGGAACTTGTTAACCATTCATATTGTGGATGCTAAGAGTTTGCACGGTTCAAGGCAGGGCATGGACACACACTGCGGGTTAATCAATACAGAGGAGCCACTTCTGACTAACTCTGCTGGGCTGAGTGTTTGGGAAAGCGCTCAGGAGTATCAAATGCCCTAAGGTTCTGATTGTGGCCACCTTTGGAGAAAGAACTGAGTTAAATGGACTCTTCAGCTGATGAAGCGTAGCTCCAGAATTTAAGGAAAATAAAATGTTAATCTTCTCCTAGTACTGTTGTTTAGGCGATTTCAAAATAAATCCTTTGTATCTTCAGAAGAATTCCACAAAATTCCACAGGGTCTCAAACAGCCAGAAGGGTTGGCTAACGTGGATAGAGTAAGAGGAACACGGTCTCTGATCAATCACTTCTACTGTGCTAATGCTTGTAACACTCACCCAGGAATACAGGAATGTGTTACTGGCTGTGGGTATGACAGTAGGCAAAATAAGTACATGTGGGGGAGCCCCTGCCCCTCCCCAGTAAATCCCACACAACCAATCCGAAGTAAGTGGGAAAAGTGAGCAAAAAGAAAATGGAATCAAGAAACTGAACTTTAAGAGAACAGGTACATTGTCATAAAAATGCCTATGTATGATTTTTGGGCCTTCATTACTGCCAGCCAGCACTGAGGTTGTACCTCAATAGCTTCTGTCCTTGTCTCGTGATGAATCTAGGCCATCTGCTTAGCATGTGTATTATCATAGCATTCAGTAAGATAAAACACTATTCTTCGTTTGTGGTTTGTTAACATCCTGTATTGGTATAATCTGACACTGGCCTTTTGACCTAGTAGGGGAATTTCAACTTTCATTTTACCGTACATTTCTTAAATCCAGAGACTTAGTCTACCAGTGCATACACCAGTCTGTCTTCCACTGCAAAACAATAATATTGAAAATCAGAAATCTTTTGCCTTCAGGCATTTCCTCCAATAGCTAAAATGAGAAAGAAAAAACAAACACCAAAAATGAATACCTGATTGTACTGGTCTTCCTGAATAGGTAACTGCAGAGCTGAAACACGCAGCCTGCCTCTCTTAAAGCCTGTTCGTAAAACCTGAGCAACAGACATGCAAAGAGGATTCCTCCTGAGGCTGATTCTCAAATTGACAAAGATGTGACATAGAAAACTTCATATTCAGTCCCCTACAACACACTGTATGATGGGAGAAAAAAAAACAAACCAGGGAGGATTTTTGAGCTTTTTGGTGCAAGAATGTACACTCTGAAGTTAACAGCACTGTGGTGATCATCCTGAGACAAGACAGCACTGCCTTAAAAGCTAACATTTATTCATTATGTTGAATTAAGGTGGCTTTTTTTCATCACAGTTTATGACATAAATAAATACACTCAAGTAACCATACTTCAAGACAATGAACAGAGAACAAGACTGAATCCCCATCCTAGTGCTTCTCTCATTAAATGACACTGTGTCACAACATGGCAGGCACCCAGTCTAATAGACATGCATACAGGAGGGCCTACACAGACCATCTAGGCATCCTAGTGGGACTATAGGAGCAGTTAAAAGATACACTGAAACAACACAAGCTTTGAAATGAACACGATGATCTTCTGAGAATTTCCCGAGTCTCAACCCACGCAAACAGAAAGGCTTAGAAGTCAGAGAGAGCAGCACTAGCCAAAGCAATAACTATCTTCCTCCATTTAGAACTCTGCTCACATGGCTGAAAAGCTATTATGGCTGTGAACCTATCCATAAAAGCCAGCTGGTGTTTGCATTTTGGGAGTCTGAAACCGGAAGCTTCCCATTCTGGTGCTTGCCCATCTTGCCAGTATCTAATCTGCCTTTCCTGATCGTTACAAAACCAGGCTCAAGTCGATCCCTCTATCATACTCCAAACTCACCACCAACCACAGAAAGAAGTGATCTGGGCAAAGATACTCAGTCTGTAGCTCAAGTAAATTCCTCTGAAAAAGCTCTAGGGACCTAAATCTATCTACTGCAGTACTACAACCCTAAACTCCTAACAAGCTTTTTAAAGGAATGCAGGACTGACGTTCTCACAAAGTAAGGTGTCAAAGACAGGTCTTATTTCATTCATCTGCCATTTAATTGAATTTCTGGGATGCTTTGGAGGGGAGAATAACGACACATCTTCTCTTTGATCAGACAGTATTTTGCTAAGCTCGTCTGTCCCAGCCTGCCTGGTTTTGCACACGCATGACGACAGCAGTCATCACTGACACTGGACAAAGGCATATGAAGTCCCACTTCAAGAATTACTATTACAGCCTTTCCAATTTGTTCCTTTTTGTTACACAACTAATAAGCAGTATTTAAGAATAGAGCTGTGAGCTCTGTATCACCCTGTGTCTCACTTGAGACAAAACACAGTAACTGTATATTTCAGCACAGGAACTTAAAATTTCTCCAGAGCAACTCAAAAGTAGTCTGTGATATTTGAAGGAGAAGTTGAGGTCAGAGTTTGCATGGGGGCAGCAAATGGTTCAACGGCTTTTTATGTGGGGTTGCTTAATGGCCATTAAATGAGAATTTCTTAAACTTTTGACACCACTCACCACCCAGTACCATGATGCTCCAGTGAGACACCACAGATTGATTCTGCCCTGAAAACATGAAAGTGTTTACTGGCTTTTGAAAGGAAGTATGGAAGAAAGCACCCTTATCTCTCACTCCAGAGTGTCCCTACCTTTTAAGTGACCTCCCCCATTCCAAAATGAAAACAAGCATTGTTCCAATTTGAGCTACCTAGAGTGCTTGCCAGACCTCAGGTTCTTTACAACCACAACAAAGGACCTCTTTGTCTTAGGCCCACCAGGATGATTATATTGGTGGTCAAACAACTTACGTGCCACTAAGGCTTACTTCGAAAGGAAACATACCTACAATACCACCTAAGTATTTACGAGTTTTGGTATACATTACAACAACAAGTAATTATACAACAACTTTTGAAAGAATCTCTGCAAAAAACCACAGAGTTTGTAACACTTTAACTCTGTAGTTCCTCCCTATCACACTGCACCAGTAAAAGTTAACACATGGCGATACCATTCATGAACAACGCTCTGATTTGATTTCCTCATCAGAATACCTCCATTTTGCTTTCTCTTTTCTTAAGCAGACAGAAAAATACACAACATCTAGGTCCAGAACACAATTTCTCCCTGGGAATCACAAAGAAAAAGAACTTGAAGGACCTATTCAGTTTTCCACCCATATGCCAGCAAAATCAGCAGGTCAAACTCACAGAACTGTGTCTCATCAGCAGTGTGTTTATATTGGTCTCTACAGTTCTTCACCTAAAAGAAGTGAGAAACAAAACTAATAGAGGTTAACACTTGTATTATTTTGTGGGTATACCAGGAACCCTTTTAGCAGGTTTGGTGTACATTCAACTAAGAGGAAATTGGAAACTGAAGTTTTGATACTGGCAACATTAAACTATGGGGACAGCTCTAAAAAAATCCAGTTGGATACAAAACGAAAAACCAACCAAACAGGACTAATCATCCTTGTAAATGTATGCTGGACCTCCCGATGATAGACTATACCCACACACAAAGAAGCCATTCATGTTCACCCAGAAATCTTGCAAAAAATTAAACTATTTCCTCTGTAAATACAGCATGCCATCTTAACCTGTATTACAGACAGTCATAATCCTTACCCTTTATTAATCAACCCTCCTTTATTTACATTAAGCTATAACTCTCACAGCAACTCATTTTCCCATTCAGACTTACAATCACCCCAAATTTTACCATATAATGAAAACATTGACTCTAAAGCTCATAACCTTAGTAAGTTTGCTTTCCAAAAACGAATTATTTTTTTTTTTTATTTCTCTTGCAGTTCTTTATGTGTACTAAAGAAATTCTTCTTCTTGTAATGCCCTAACCACATTGTATTTACTACGGCCAATGGCCAACAATTAAAGGAAAAATGTTAGGGATGGTCAGCATTTACCACATACTGTTACCTGACTCTAGTAATTTCAGATTCTTGTTCTAATAAAATTCTGTAGCAACTTCTACACCAATAATTATGACAGCATAAAAAGTAACTTATTGAAGACTACTACTCTAGTGTTCAAATATAATTCAGACAGATAGCAAATGATCCATCTCTGCCATATACATATTTTTGCACATTTGGCATGTTTGCCCCACTCATGTGACTAAAAAAATACTGATTTATGGTAAGTCCATTAAATCTGTTGGCCATTCTATACACATGTAAAAACAATTACTGGGATCATTAGCAGGTACCATCAACTGCTAGTACAAAAAGGCCAAGAGAAGAGCCTACAACCATTATCCTTTTCCTATTGCTCCATTCTCTGACCAAGAGTCCCTCCTCATCTCTCCTGTAGGCCCCCTTTAGGTACTGGAAGGGGTTATAAGGTCTCAATGGAGCCTTCTCTTCTCCAGGCTGAACAACCCTAACTCTCCCAGCCTGTCCTCGCAGGAGAGGTGCTCCAGCCCTCTGATAATTTTTGTGGTCTCTGCTGGACCCATTCCAACGGGTCCGTGTCCTTCCTGTGCTGAGGACTCCAGAGCTGGACACAATATTACAGGGGGGGGTATCACCAGAGTGGAGCAGAGGGGCAGAATCACCTCCCTCGCCCTGCTGGCCATGCTTCTTTTGATGCAGCCCAGGATGAAGTTGGCCTTCTGGGCTGCAATTGCACATTGCTGGGTCATGTTGAGCTTCTCCATCCACCAGCACCCCCAAGTCCTTCTCCTCAAGGCTACCCTCAATCCATTCTCCACCCAACCTGTATTTGTGCTTGGGATTGCTGTGACCCAGGTGCAGGACCTTGCACTTGGCCTGGTTAAACTTTGTGAGGTTTGCACAGGCCCACCTCTCAAGCCTGTCCAGGTCCCTCTGGGTGGCATCCCTTCCCTCCAGTGTGTCGACCGTGCCACGCAGCTTTGTGTCACCAGCAAACTTGCTGAGGGTGCACTCAATCCCACTGTCCATGTCTGTGACAAAGATGTTAAACAGCACCTGTCCTAGACCCCTGAAGAACACCACTCATCACTGTTTTCCACTTGGACAATGAGCCATTGACTGCAACCCTTTGAGTGTGGCCATACAGCCAGCTCCTTATCCACCAAGTGGTCCATCCATCAAACCCATGCCTTTCCAATTTAGAGACCTCCTTGTCCTTCAGATCCTCAGAGACTTGCCCTGTAATTTCCCCAGGGACTGTGGTGACACTGACCAGCCTCTAGTTCTTCAGATCCTTCTCCTCATCCTTTGTTTTTGTTGTTGCTCTTGCTTTTCACTAGTCAGAATCACCATTTGTCTTTGGTTGCATGTATTTCATACACCAACAGAAATGAATAACCAAAACAAAGTGCCGTCCACAAGAAATCCGGTACTGGTGAGTATATCAAATGCTCTACATTCAGTGAAGCTTGCTTTGAAAAGTTCAGTTAGAGATGGTTCTTAATCTCTCAAGGAAGTACCACCATCAGCAGCATTTATGAGACATTTGGTGCAATAATGACTTGTATTGAAAAAAATGGACTGAGCAGATATTTGTGTTAAGACACCACTTCTCTAAAATGAAAATCAGGCCACACAGCTGGGCACAAGGCAGATTCATGATGGTCTAAAGGAGAGACCTGTACTATGAGATCTCACTGCACTGCTTAGGGAGAATGTGCTTAGCTGATGTTAACTATGGTGACGGGAAACACCAAGGCTCCCCTAAGTCCATCACTCCATATATTAACTAAATCCACACCTATTAAACAATTACAAACAAGACTTCTAGCAGGATAAAATCTCATTTGTCAGACTAAAATTACTTTCCTCAAGAATAGTCTCATTAATAATTACGAGAACTTTTTTGAAAAAAAAAAGTGTTTGCTCTTAAAATTATCTTTTCAATGAAAAATTACTTCAAACACAGGTTTTGGGAAGAGATTCCCAATTGTTAACTCTTTCCAGATCATTTTAGTTAACCCTCTAAAACCAAAAGGCTTTCTTAAAAAAACAAAAACTCAACTCAACAACCCACTGATATTCTTGCAGGAAAAATTCACTCTAAGAATTACTCACTTTGGGGGTTTTTTTTGGCACTTTCTCCTGAAACAGCGGGTACTTACCCTAATCAGGGACAATATTCAACTAGTTAAAGCCACTGTTCTAATCCAATATGGCAAGAAAAAGCATTTAATGCTTTTTCCTGGTTTTTCTTATCTTTCCTTATAAGCACAGCCATCAGTTTGCTCCTATATTTAAATACTAATATATTATGGAATCCATTGCATTTATCTGAAAACTGTTCTTCTACTAGTACCTATTAAAAATGTGCTGCAACATGGAGATACCCAATTCCTGGCTGTAACTCAGATATTGCCATGGTTGTTCTTACTCAACAGAAAATCCAACAGTCGCCTATTCAATATGTTAGAGATTTTGAGTTTTAGGATCACAGGGACTTGGGAAGCAAGTACTCCATTCTACAGGGTTTATTAAACTCATATAGTTTAGTGCTAATTTTTTAAAAACTTTCAATTCTTCTGTTATAAAACTAAAATCTTCAATAAAATTAATTTTCCATTTCTAAAATGCAGGCAGGGTCATGAACCTCTGCTACTGCTTGACTGAAGCAAAAGACTGAGAAAAGGCTGAAGGAGGAAAGAGGTGTCTATCTCCTTTTGATGGCTTAAAATTTGATGAAAAACTGACACTCAACCCTTTATTCAAATCTTCACTTCAACATGTTTACACAAGTCTCTCTACTGAGTGGAGTAAGACTACTAAAGGCATACTGCTTTCCAAAGGTTATTGTTTAGAACGAGGAGATCTGCAAACAGGAGACAATTTCTACTATTCAAAATTCTTTAAAACAGTCCTAGAACACAGCTACAAAAAGTTAAACCAACAGACCGTGATCACAAATTGATGTTTATCACCTTCATCAGACATATGAACTCTGCTGCGGTTCCTATGACTCTACTGACAGTAATCTTGTAACAGCATGCTACTATAGTAGGAGTCTGAAAAACACCTGCACACGAACTAACACACACCAAACAAGACATTCAAGTGACTCGAGCTGAATACGCCTTTGTTCTGGTGAGGAAGAAAGGAGGCAAGCACCTTGATCAACAAGATGCCCAATACCTCAATGAAACCAAAACTTCTCTCCAAAATTCACCAGTCATCAGGTTTGCAAGGAAAAAAAAAAAAAAAAAAAAAAAGGAGAAAATTTTTAGTTCAAAAATAAATAGCATTTCTGAATGCCATTTATCCATCTTTTTAATGAAACAAAACACTGTTGTTTGGTATCTTCGTCGGTGACTGCTTTGTAAGCAAATGGAACAAAAAAAAAAAAAAAAAAAAAAAGAGATGTAAGCTTTCAGTTCAGAAAGACACAAAAAAATAAGAGCCTAAACTGAGAGGACTCAGATCCTATGTTAAAACTTTTCCAGACTTTGAAGTTGTACAAATCAGGGGTTTAGTCAGTGTGTGTCATTTACTTTTACTCCTTTTTGTAAAAGAGAAATGAGTCTTTATTCTTTATGTTAGGCACAAGTACTATAAAAAGTATAAACATTCCACTAAAACAACAGCAAGACACAAATATTCTTCTCCCTTCCCTGCTCCACAACTTTAACTTAATTGCTTTACTGCTAATTAATCTTCCTTGAAAATTTAGGTGAGACTTTTAAATTGTTCCCTAAAGCTTTTCAGATATGGTTCATTTTACAGTGTTTTTCTTATAATGATGTTTCAGTGCAATGCTATGTTATTCAGAAAGCAAACTAACTTTTCATAATTATGTGTTAAAATTAAAGCAAACCAAAACCCCCACAGTATGACATGGTCACCAGCACCTGCCCTAATACTTTTTAAAGGCAGGATTGTCAGGGTTCAGCACTGGCAGTGCTACTTTATCCTGTATGACTCCTCTAAAGGCAATTTAAAGGAGCAATTTAATTTCCCATTAAAATGCAATCAACTCTATGGTGAAGCTGGGATGTCAATCTAAATCCCTTTACCTCTGAATAAAACCCTATGAAATTCCTTGCACAGTCAAAAATATGAGCTCAGATTGAGTGTAATTACTGAAATCTGACCGGAAATCCAACACCATACAGACAGAAATACGACTATATTTCAAAGTTATAGCACATCATCATACTCTCATCTGAAAAAGCTATCCACCTCTGACAGTGTATAAGCCCCTGAGCACACGCTGAACTACTGGTTTGTTACAATCTGACAGACAGCACGTCAGTGAAAAACACACACAAGAAAAACCTAGTTTTAACAACAGATGAAGACTTTTTGGACACTAATCTATTCAAATGCAATAGTACCACTGGGAATTGTTGAGGGCTGATACCATCATGTCAGCATACCAACACCACAAAATGACGCAAGTGACATGTTCTGCCCTTTGTCCCTCTAGATTCAACTTCTTTCCATGACTTTTGCTCAGATTTGGCTTGTCTTGCATGATGTATGCAGTGAAGACAGTACAGGCTATAAGAGCAACCCACTTTGGAAACTGCTTAGCTGTCACAGTGAAGATTAAAACTTTTAAGCATGCCTCCCAAAACTTAAGGTATAATACATTAAGTTGTGGGTTA
The DNA here is from genome assembly GCF_001431845.1 of Calidris pugnax. Classification (NCBI taxonomy): domain Eukaryota; kingdom Metazoa; phylum Chordata; class Aves; order Charadriiformes; family Scolopacidae; genus Calidris; species Calidris pugnax. The sequence goes on from NW_015090920.1 coordinate 13,752,986, forward strand.
AAGTTAATTGAGTTTGTGCTGTTTCTGGGTTTATCAATACACCCCAAGTCATCCCCCCTTCATCTGGCACATGTAATAAAAATTGGTCAATACAAGATCTGTTGCTTTCTCCTGTTGGACCACAAAGCCTGCAGCAAAGTCTTAAGGGAAAATTAATCAAACTCCTATGCACAATTTATTAAATACTGCATATTCAGATTCACACACCCACACCTTGAAATGCAAGCCTCTTTTACCTTTTGAAAACAATTAACAGATATAGATCTGATTCTAATTACACCTAGACTACAACTAAAAATCGCAGTTTTGGGCACTATGGCCCATAAAGGACTTAAAAATGTTCTCAACAGATTTATGGTCAAAGATGCACAGGAGCTAATTACCTAAACAGTGTTAGTTCTTTAGCAGACCTGGCTGCACACTTGCTGAAAAATCTGAGAGAATGCTCAGACTTTCTTTTTTAAAGTTCTCCAAGACTTGCAAAAGAAAACAGTAGAACGCTGGGAAAATAAAGTAATAATCCAGTGCTGGCTGTGCTGCATTTTAAGCACTGATGCAAAAAAGCCCCAACACTCCAGCACAAAGGAAGTGCTTGGAGCAACCTCTAATATAAACTGCTAAAAACTATGCCAGAAAGGTGTCTGATTCAAAATGTCAAATTTAGGGCTTCCAAATGTATTTCTATGGAATGTTTTATAAAGAAGAGAGAAGAGATGACATGGGAAAGACTAAATAGTGTTGAAAACAGTAAGCAATAATTACAAACAAAAACATGTCTTGTGCTCACTATTATTTCTTAATACTGTACACAGTCAAAACACATTAACTTAAGCCAAACAACTAAAAACCTATAAAATGACCTAATTTTATAAGCACCCTGGAGAAAACCTGACAACCCAGTTCTCAGGGGCTCACCTCTGCAGTCGTAACTCCTGTCTGAAATTGGTTACTATCAAGAATAAGTACAGGAGATGAGACAAAAGATATAGTGCCAGAAAGGGTTTCAAACTGCACAAATAGTACATATTTCAAGCTAGAATAGGTACTAGGACTTCTGTATGACCATACATATTAAATGCTTGTACTTATTTCAAAACTGGGAAATGAAGGCCAAGTTCTCCAGAAGCTAGGGTTGCACTGCTGATTAATACCAGCTTAATGGTTAGCAGACAAACAGGCACTAATAAAAAGAATTATACTAATGGACTGTATTTGATCCAAGCAAAAGCCTATTCTAACCAATTTTGAACAGATCCACTCCCTTTCAGATTACATGGTCGGAATATGTAAAGTGTGTTTCCACGTGTAGTTTTATACGCAATAGTGGGTGAAGCAGTTACCCTCCATCCTGCATGCTACAAAACTTCAAACCACAGTGGGGTGCAAACCCAGAATTTATTCCACACAGCTTCAGCAGCCAAATTCACAGCACAAAAGAACCGCGTTTCACATAATGTTAGAGACTTCTGGGCAGCAGGGGGAGTATTTGGCTCAGAACTGCACTCAAAATGTAGAAAACTCTGAATTTTAAACACTGCGCATAGCATTCCAAAGATAGCAGGCAAGAGATCCCTGAACCAGAAAAGAAAAGCAATTCAGCAATATTATGCAACATTTCAGTGTCAAATGACTGCTCACTCTCAACTATAGTACTGTGATAGATACCACAAAATGCAGTGGGTTAGGTATCAGTAAGAAAATCTGTAAATATTTTGAAAAGTAGTGCATTTTCATCATATGCTGAATAAAAGTGACAGGTGCACACAAGGAAAAATGAACAGCATTAAGATACATAGTAATAGAAAAAATGGTTCAACGTCCCAAAGCAAAGAATCCTGCTGGAGTTTTTTTCATAAACATTTTAAATTTGATGGTACAAAGACTGACTTATGCACCTAAGCTTACACTAACTGTCTTTGCAAAAGATGACAGGTAAAACCACCTTCAGACAGGAAGCCAACTTTCTTCCTGTTGTTTAATCAACAATTACTAAAATGAGAATGCTTCTTTCTTCTTCGCTTAAATAATGCCACAGAATTTGTGGAAGGATACATATATAAAGAGGAACAAACAAAATGGTTAAATTACACATCTGTAGAGAAACATTTTGTGTGGCAGGAGTATATTCTATGGCATACTCTATGGGGGAGTGGGACAGCACATGAGGGAAAAAGTGTTTCATGCAGAAAGCACAGAGAGACAGACTGCCAAAACTGAGTGTGGGCTTCTCTTACACCAGCGAATGTAGGTAAAATCCCTCTCGCTTTATAAAAATTCCAAAGTGTCATCAGGGGAGGAAAAACAAAAGTAATGATTCTTGCCATACAGGTAGAACACATGAAAAAATGTGTAATAAAACCTCTTTTACATGACGCCCCCATCTTTTTCCCCCCCCCAAGAAAGAAGAGTATAAATACACTAAACAGCTTAATGACAACTTATCGGCTCTCATCACATTCCACAACTCAAATACTAGCACAGAGAGAATTAGAACACTGAAATGATGTGCAAAGTACTGATCTTCAGCTGTATTTCAGCAGTGATGCTTATGACTGCAGCTTATGGAGCACCTCTATCAAAAGAGAGCCTTCTGAAAACTTTAATAAAAGATTTAGAATTGCTGGGAAAAAGCAAGAATGTAAGTGGCAGATTTTGTTTTACTATAAGATCCTTTTCTATTTATCTATTTATTTTTTCACAAAACTTAACTTTTTCTCCCCCTTTTCTGCAGAAGATTCATTTTGACCTTTACACACCAAATGAGAAAGAGGTGAGTTAAATTTTCTGTTTTCAGAATAATTTATAAAGTATCGCTACTTTAAAATTGTGCTTTTTGAGTTATACAAAAACAATTTGCTGATCAGAAGGGCAGACAAAAAAGACAAAACTGAATAGTTTGAATTCATTCTAGGGAGTGCAGTTTTTTTAAGACAGTTCTGGTTTGGATTTCTATTCTCAAACATTAACAGGCTGTTGTACAATATAACCTCATTGTTCTGTGCAATATGTAACATCAAATGCATCCTCCCTGTTCATCCTGCTTAATACACAGTTGAATTCACAGGAAAAAATGTATTATGAATCATTTAAACATTGTGTAAGGTTCGCAGGAGGCAATACTATTGTATTACCACTAACAGAAGAACAATTTTGAGAATGAAACTAGACTTAGAAATAGATTATTTATATGAAATCACCTATGTTTTATCTAAACTAGATGCAGAGCCTCTAATAGGTTCTGTTTAAAAAGTTACAAGTCTTCTATATCCCATCAATGATGAAACTCAGTTATGCTCTACCTAGTTCTTTTCAGGAACAAAATTTTACCAAGCCATTCTGCATATATATTCTATTCATGTTTTATGGTATTTAGTTAACACCTAAGACTTAGTTCCAAAAGAATACTATGATTCTGGTTGCTTCTTGCTAAAAAAACTGCACATCAGAGTGCAGATAGTGGTCTAAGCAGAGCTTTACTACAGACTATTTCATCACTGAGAGGCTGCTGATCTGTACTACTTTTCTTTTAATTCAGTGTGCAAATATACCAACAAAAAAAGCAAGTTTTTTAGTACTGGGAAGCAGTTAAAGTCTTTACACAAGTTACTTAACTACTCTGAACCTCCAATTAAGTTTTTAATCCAGAAGAATTCTCACTTAACAGTAACTTTGTTTCACTAAAGATTTAAAGTCAGATTCTGCAACCACTTCCTTATCTGAGTCATTTTTCTCATATGCTGGCAACATCAAGACATAATTACCTCAGAGCTCCAGTGCTTAAATGCAAATATACGAGGCTGATTAAACACATACTCTCACTGAGTGCCTGAAATAGCTTGTAAGAGTGATGCGTAAAGTTATTTCTCATATTCAAAAGCCAGATCAGACACAGACATTAAACAGAGCAACCAAAGTGCATTAACGGAAGATGGCTCTAAAAAGCCACTGTAAAACTCACAGAGGCTTTGACTATTAACCTTTTTGCTAAGACGGAATTTCCACACGGCAACCAGGAGTAAGGCTCAGTTTTGGAGCAAATACTACAGCTTCGTGTTTCCAGGAGATACAGGACACTGCAAGTGTCCTGTAAAGATTACTCAAGTTTCAAAAGCTACAATAATCTACCACAGAACTAAGGCCACATGTAACATCTTACAATATGACTTTAAGGGGAACAAATGAACATTGTAGAAAACCAACAGATTAATTCCTGATACAAGGATAAAATCAATAGGGAACTGAGATTTTTTTAAGTTGAATCAATTGTCCTCAGGAAACAAGTTATACATGTAATGATTTTCCTGACTGTTTTAGGCGTGCAGGTGGCAAACTCTACAATGTTACCTGACAGAAATGAGCACCTTGGAGAATGAAATTGAAGATGAGGACGTTCGTACTCTTCTGAATATCAAAAAGAATCTCCAGGGTCTTATGGTATGCAATCTTTTTATCCAGTTAAAGAAAAAAAAAAAAAGAAAAAAGAAAAAAAAAAAAAGGAAAAAAAGAAAGAAATGAAAAAAAAGTCTTTCAGTGTTAGTGAAAAACAATGCTAGAATCAGTGATTTCATACCTCAAGGTCTAACATCTCTTAAGAATATAGGATTTTATACAAAGATATCATAACATTAAACTATATGACATCTATTTGCATGATAATGCAATCATTAAAACAGATTTGAGCCCTATTAGTTATACAAGTCAACATTTAAAAAAACAAGACTTTTTTTTCTTTACCGACTCATACAAGGCATCTTACACTGATAAAAACTTGCTTTTAGGAGCATAACAATTATTTACATATGCAATGGCTTTGAAAACTGTGCCATAAATTGATAACCGTAAAGGACCGTAGTATACCTCGGAACACTACAGAAACAAATTCCATGGCTAAGAGATCCTTGTATCATTCTAGAAACCCTTTTCAGCCTAGAAATTAAGATTTGTCTCTGCTGCAGTATTTATCATAGAGAGTGAATGTGTTTAGCTTGTAGTATTTTTTTTATTTCCTTTATAAGCAGACTCTTCATCATATCATCCCTTAAAATTTACCAACTGAAAAAAAGCCAATTCCCTGAAATACTAAGAGTTCTCTTTTCTTAATAGAAAAGCTTAACATACAAAAGTTGATGTATTAATTTATAAACTAGCTGGCAGGAGAGCTATCACTAATCAACAAAAATATCTGTATTGCAGGACCTAATTACCCCGGGAACTGGATGCAAGATCTGTGAAGATAATGACAAGAAGTTGTTTCCTGCATTCCACCAAGAACTGAGCAACTTTCTGAAATCTATGCTAAAACAAAGCAGCTAATCATTTTTATTTTTACTGCTACATTATTTATTTAAATATTTAATTATGACTAACTTATATATTTTGCCCTGTGGCCTGCTAGCTTGCTGTCCATATTGGGACCACTGTATGTTCTTAGTCTGGGTGGTAAGACAGTCTGTTCTAAGATCACATTTGATCCTTTCTGTAAGCCCTACGGGCTCAAAATGTACTTTGAAAAACTATTTGGTTCTCACTTTGTCAGTAAACTTAAGAGAGACAACTATTTATTGAAAAATCTATTAAAGGTTACTTGCAGATATTTAATAAATCTCCGTAACATATTTAAAAACATGTCTAGAGTCTTTTTTATTAAATGATACTGTCTTTCTCATTGGTGACTTACTACTCTGTTTTTTTTTTTTAAACACAAAACCCAAAAAAACCTTTACCAGTATACAAGTGTACAGGTACCAGACCCAAAACAAAACACACACAGATAATCTTTTTAAAGCAATACAAAATACCACTTTTTGCTGGCGCACAGAACAAGGTATAGAAGTAATAGTACCAAGTTTTTCACCCCCAAAAAGAAACCCAAAACCCCAAACTTTTTTTGTGAGCTGTCCTACAAAGCTACTCAGGCTTTCTGCTATATTTTTTGCAGGATACATTTTTCTTGTTGGTGTAAGCACAACATGTAGTTCTCAAAAATCTTCAGAAACAGAGAAATATTATTAAAACAATAACTCACCTGAAATAATAACTATGCAGGTAACTGAGGTACCAATGTCCCAGAACACTTACATGGCCAGTTCTTTCCAGCAACAACCGATGTAAAATTGATGATTAATGTATAAATCCATGTGAACATATACTTCAGTATATACTGAAGTATTCACAAAAATCTTTTTGTGGAACCTCAGAAATGTGCTTACTTCAAATGAAGATGGAGTCAGTCATGTGACACTGTACGTTTTATGCAGAAAGAAAAAACTAAGAAGAGCATCTTTTACAATCCAAAACCTACCACTGAATGCTAACACCACAAGCTGTGATTGATGAAAGTAAGCCTACTACAACAGTTATCAGCCTATCGGTTAGCCTTTGATGTGTCTTGCTGGTGGGTGTGGTATGGAGTATTTCATCTTATACTTAAACACAGACTAACAGTGGAAAAAACAGCAGTTTTCTTGAATGCTGCAAAGAGAAAATAGGCGTTAATACCAGCTTTCTGCCAAAACTGGGAAAATACTTACAGCCTGGTATCTGTTGCTCTACTTATCTTCTCCTCCCACAGTAAAGGAGTGCTTTGTCTCCACCCACAAGGACTCAGAAAACCAAAATACTGTCAGTCATCCCGGCCACAAAGAGATCAGCTCCACCCTCTTCACAAATCAGATGCCTTCCAAGTGACAGCCTGTAGTAACAGTAATACCCAAATGCAGTATGACGTATGAGAAAACAAGTTCATGTGTAAAATTTCTTCTACCTTGTCAATCTTTGTAGAATGCTGCTTTTCTTTATATAGATTCCTTCTTGCTTGATAAATTCTTAAGCAGCACGCAAAAAGAATGAATAAAAGTCTCATTTAAACAATTTGAGACAATATTTAAAGTCATAGGAAGCACTAAGCCTATGAGATAAAGTCAAAGAGAGATCAATCTTAAAAACACCCATATGAATGTAAGAATGACATGAACACTACTGGCTTCTGACTAGTACTCCAACCGTAGAGGAATTTTAGTGTGTAGAATCTTGCAAGACCACCCATACCTAAGTGACCAGAACAATAAAACCAATTAAGGCTGAGTTGCATCGAAAGCATCTAACCTACAGCAAAAAGCTACACCCCAAAGTAAGAGCATCCCACATAACGTGGCTTTGCAGACAAACATGTTCCTGTATTGGGCCATGCATGTTTATCTGCTCTCAGCAACCAGGAAGAGAGTATGAGCAGTTTTCACTGAACACAGTTCTGTTAATAAAAGAGGCTTCCCTTTATTGCCTGCTTAAGCATCAGACCTCAACTCTGAACATTTGGTAAAACCTACCTTGAGAGGTCAATCCATGCAGTTGGACACCCCATGTGGAATAACCATGACAGTATTTCTAAGTCCCTAAACAGTAAGCACTAGATAAGGTAGGAACAATTAAGTAATTCAGAAATAAAGAAATGATGGTAAAGAGATACTTACCCATGCATTCATGAGGAAAGGTAGAAGCCGTAGCTCGTTAATTTCATAAACAAAACACATGCAGTGTGAATATATACACGTGGTTTTTTGGGTTTTGGTCTGCACAAACTGCTTTGGAGTTGGGCTGCAATATTCTGAAACAGCTGCAGGTTTACAGTAATGGAAAGCAGAGGCTTTGGCTACTCTGGCACTAGTTTTGGAGGTTGCCGCGTGACTTCTGGACAGCAGCCATGCTCTGCTGTGGATTTTCAAAACATTTTCTGGCTGGCTTGCTCCCCATGTAGCACCTCCAACAAGCAGAGAAGTACCTGTTTGACTGTAAGGACTGTCAATATGCAAAGCTAGTTAAGGTAGAAGGAAGTTGCTTGTGTTGCACATTCTTGCAGTCATGAGGCCTTTTAGATTCTGATTAATGTTTTAAGTTGCTATTTCAGTTTCAGCCATACATAACTGTACGGCACACAAGACATTTGCAAAGCCATTTTGCATGTCAGCAGTTGATGACAGTTATTTATGTCACATTAGCAAAACACACACGGGAAAAGCATGTAGAAACACTCCCCCCATTCCATAAGAAATCTAAGGCAAAAGGTAGTGTAAAAAACCCTTAGAATTAAGTATTGCTACTTTGACATGCTGTTATTTTGCAAGACATCGACTTCACATCACAAATACCCATTCTTTTATGTAAGAATCACGAGATGTAAGCAATGCTATTAGACTGTCACTATATATGTCTGAAACACCTAGTTTAAAACTACTGTATGGTTAATGATGAAGTATTCATTTCATTGAAGTTAAAAACGCCTGCAAATACGTACTGTTTTAGCCAACAAGTTCCTTGACTGAATTAGGTTTCAGAGAGCAAGTTCTGATTAAAATAACTTGAAGAATCATGCTCATGTAACTGTAATTTTGCACTCTCTAAGGGCCACTGAATGACAAAACCCAGCAACAAATAGTAAGCATGGCAAAAAATACTGCAGCAGAATCTTGCAAAAAGCTGTTACTGTGGATCCAAGACAGACAGTATTGGTCACTTCACTTCTGTGTGCAGAGGTTTGCAGACTGCCCTGACATAGCACATGATAAGAGCAGATACCGTTGAGTGTAACGTAAAAGCTTAGGCTAAATAAAAAAATACCTGTGGCAAAAGGGAGTAACTAGCATACCTCTAAAGACAGTGAGAAAAGTCAGTTTACATTTGTTCAAAATGTCTATAGAAAAAACACACGATGGATTTCTCACTACAACTCACCCATTTGCAACATACAGATTGCATCAGTATTAATCTGGAATGCAACATGTCACACATTCTCGTCAATAAATAATCTAGTTTCATTTGACAGAACTAGAATTGTAGAACTTCCTCATTTTACAATACAATCACTGTAGTCCATTTGGTAGCCCTATAAAATTTTAATAAAAAACAAGAGAAAAGATCTAAAGTTTAAAAAATATTGGTAAAAACTCTACATAAAGCAAATAAACTCTCCGTATATTTTTGTCTGTCAAATTTGCAACTAATTATAGGTAAGTTCATAAACTTAAATAGTAGCTGCAGGACTGGCTACCAACCTGATAGCCTTCTATGATAGCATCACTGGCTGAGTGGATGAGGAGAGAGCAGTGGACGTTGTCTACTTTGACTTCAGCAAGGCTTTTGACACTGTCTCCCACAGCATCCTCATAGGAAGGAAGTGCAGTTTAGAGGAATGGACAGAGAGGTAGATTGAGAACTGGCTGAGTGGCAGAGCTCAGGGGGTTATGATCAGTGGAGCAGAGCCCCGTTGGAGGCCTTTAACTAGTGATGTTCCCCAGGGGTCAGTACTGGGTCCGGTCTTGTTCAATACATTCATCAATGACCTGGATGAGGGGACAAGAGTTTACTCTCAGCAAGTTTGATGACGACGCAAAACTGGGAGGGGTGGCTGACACACCAGAAGGCTGTGCCACCATTCAGTGAGACCTGGACAGGCTGGAGAATTGGGCAGAGAGGAACCCAATGAAGTTCAACGCGGACAAGGGTAGGGTGCTGCACCTGGGGAGGAATAACCCCATGCACCAGTACAGGTTGGGGGCTGACCTACTGGAGAGCATCTTTGTGGAAAAAGACCTTGGAGTCCCACTGGACAACAAGCTGACCGTGAGCCAGCAATGTGGCCTTGTGGCCAAGAAGGCCAATGGCATCCTGGGGTGCATCAGGAAGAGTGTGGCCAGCAGGTCAAGGGAGGTCATCCTGCCCCTCTGCTCTGCCCTTTTGAGGCCACAACTGGAGTACTGTGTCCAGTTCTGGGCTCCCCAGTTAAAGAAGGACAGGGAAGGAGAAAGTCCAGCAGAGGGCTATAAAGATGATTAGGGGACTGGAACATCTCTCTTAGGAGGAAAGGTGAGGGACTTGGGTCTTTTTAGTCTGGAAAAGAGAAGACTGAGAGGGGATGTTACCAATCCTTAGAAATATTAAAAGGGTGGGTGTCAGGAGTATGGGCCGATCTTTTTTCAGTGGTGCCCAGTGACAGGACAAGAGGTAACGGGCGCAAGCTGGAAGAGCAGGTGTGTCTGTACACATGGGAATATGCACACTGCCCCTATAGGCATGCATACTCAGTCCCACCAGTGGCCCTCCACGCTCCTCAAGCAGGGAGGGGAGCTCTCAAGGGGAGGCTACTGGTGCTGTTCACGTTTACATGCCTGTCTCTGGTCTGTGCAGCCAGCCATGTGTGTATGTATGTATAACGTACACGTGCTCTCTCTGCATGTACCTGTTGGTAGCACATCTTCAGTCTCACTACTGGAACAGCAGCACTCTGTTACTTAAAGAACAACCCAGATACAAGAACTGTATCCATTCTCTTGTCATCTATTCAGTTCTCAAGGATACAGCTATCACTCCCAGTACAACACATTGTTTTCACAATGGAACCTCTCTCCTCTTAAGAGGGATGGTAAGTTTCATAGATATTTTGGTTTGCTGTTCAATAATAAAATGGCTGAATTACACACACACACACAAAACTTGTACATACTTAAGGCTCCTAGCTTAACTGCAGAAAACACCCTGGTGATGATGTCTCAGCAAAAGTCCATACAGAAAAACAGTCTAGAAACGTATAAAACACTAACACATTGTCAAGAAAATTTATTGAAGTTTTAATAGTCCTGAAAAAAGGCAACACCATGCTCTAGCCTGGAATATGATGGCCTTTCTCCAGCATTCTTAGAAAGGAAACACTCCATGCAGCAAATATTATGTGGAGCGTGTGCCACAAATAAGACAACAAAACATCACCACCCTACCCCTCCAAGTTAAAAGATAACAACAGAAAATACAAGAGCAGAATAGCAAAAAAAAAGGTCAAGGACAGGGTGGTAACAAGCCAGTGAGTTTCAACAACTTGAAAACCAACACAAGATAGGCTCAGCAAAGACTCCACATACTAGTTAGAAAACAGATTAAGGAAAAAAAAGAAACAAATGGAAGGCAGTTTTTGTTTTAGAATTCTCTTCCCATAAGAAACTGAAACATGACTGCAGCTCTATACTATTACTGATGTATGAAAACACTACATAACTTAACAGCTTCCCATGCTTGTATGATATACAAAAACTGAGTAACATAATGAAGTGTACTATCTAGCTCAAATACACTGTTTCACAACACCACACAAAACCCAAGTACGCTACTTAACAACACCATAATTATCATAATATCACCATATTCTTACCATCACTCACAAGGAAGCAACTTTCCTCTCAACAGGCCACGTTTTTCAGATTATTATGTATGCAGACAATTTTGTGAAGACTCATCAGTACAGTGATAAAGTGGTCTGTGGATGAAGAAATCCAACTCCTCCATAAGCACCAACATGTGATGGTTTCTGAGACAGCCCACAAAAGTTGAAGGAACCTTGTTTCTGGTGACTTCTGTACTACATCACACTATTCTGTAATTTACAACTTTGACACCTTTATAATGCTTTAAACGTATTATCAAAAAGAGCGATTGTCACCAAACAGTTGAGTAACAGTTTGGTAATCCAAAGTTTCTCATTTGGAAGTAAACAGATTATTTTTAACCCTTCTACCACAAACAGTACACAGTAAACTACAAGCCACTTGGCAAATCCATGCTGAACAAAATTCTTGACATTATTAGGAAAGGATGCCTACCGAAAACGCATAGACTGCCAATTTTCATTTCAGAAAGTGATTCTAACATCGGTATACTTTTCTTTTTTAAAAGAAATCCAACTTTTACTGATTTTTTTTTTTCTTCCCTAAAGACAGTTATGAAAAAGGTGGGGGAAAAGAAGAAATCAGTACACATCAATCCTGAAACTAACAGGAAAAAAACATGTTAATAACTCCACAAGGGTTGGGGTGCGAGTGGGAGTGAGAGAGCAGAAATGAAGTGGCATTGTGGGCAAAACAAAACAGATTTGGAAAGCTGTTAGATACTCCTACCTATAAGAAAACACCAACTTTGGTAAAAGACTGTTACAGGTTTAATAACAGCATTTAAATTGACAAGAAGCTCTGGAATGATTTTCTTGCTGCAAATACGAACCCTACAGTTAAACATTTTACTAATCAGAATTAGACGTTACTGAAAGAAATCATCCAAACTGACTTCACATACAACCTGCCTCACAGTCAGTCACTGAACTGTTCGCTATGTGGAGACTTCGACATCCAGGATCCATAACTATGTTGCTCCAAGTAGCTTTGCAGCAAGGTTTTAGCTTGTTGGTACAATTCAGATTTAATCTAAAAAAGAAAAAGAAAGATCGTGAAAGATAGTTCCAGATATCTGTGTTCTTTAGCACCAGCATATACTATGCACAAGCACATACCTCCTGGAAAATGGTACCTACAAATCTTACAGTTCCCTAGCAGCTGACAGTGACAGAAAGTGTTAAAGACTCTAAAAATATACTCTTTTTGTATGTTTGGGCATCCATAATGATGGGGGAATTGTTCTGTTAAATATTATTTTTGAAGCATCTTTTCAGTTCCAATAATATCTTCACACAGAAAATAACCATTCACTATAATTCAATGCAAATCTAAACACATGAACAAATGGTCAATTAGCAAGCTCTTCTATTTTAAATTAGTTTTTGAATCATTTAAAAATGAGCTCTTGCATGTTCTGACAGGAGTAAAAAAGAAAAAACGGTATGTACTTTATTAAAGCTTAAGTTTCACATAACTATTTTGGAAATAAAATATATCTCTTGAACTAAGGAGAGGAAAAGCCTGGATGAGTAGATCAGCCTGCCCATTTCCAAGCAGGGACAGAAGTGAGTGAACTATGTTTATAGCAATCAAGAACCACAGTAGCTCCTTCAAGGGATTTCTCTGTATTTTTATAACACACAGGAAAAACCTAATGCTGTCTTGTCGTAAATGATTCCTATTTCCTACTCCTCTATGACATAAGAATCCTCCCACAAGACTACACTGTGGTAGAAAAATATCAACATGTGTATGAAACAAATATAAAAAATAAGATTGAAATGAACTAATGAACCAAAAAAAAAAACTAACAACCTTTTTAATATGAAACTCTCTTATGGGAGGAAAACAGCCAGCGACCTCCATATGCTGAGACAAAACATGACAAATTTTCATTCTGAATGTTTCAAGATTAATTTTATTTGAAACCAGCAATTCCATGTATTCTCAGGCAAAGACTGTAGGCAATAAAGGATATACAGCTGTTCAGGTGAGGTCTTCAGCAAACTACTAAGTCTCCCCCCGGCTATCAAACCAGCTTTGAGAGTAGCCATTAAGAGACTCCTTACTAAAAGCTCTCCCCCCATTCCAGCTTACCTTAGCTTCATGGTATGTTGCAGCTTGAAGCAAATCATTGCGTTCTGCTTTCTGAGCAAGCAATCTGAAACGACTTAACATCGCTGCCTTGCAAAGACGACTGGCCATGGAAGTGCCACTTTTGAATGGTGAACTAGAGTCAAAATGAAAAAGGAATAATAATAAAGCTCAGTAACAGATACATTCCAGGTACATTGCTTTGATCATCACAGCATTTTCTTCCCCTCCAATGCTTTGTGAATACGATCGTATGATTCTACTTCCACTTTGAATGAGCAAAGCTAATGCAAATCAGCAGCTGTGAGAATTTAAACAAGCGAACCAAAAACGGTTTTCAAACTGGAATTCAGCAGAACTAGGGTGCTAATTGGTTTTATGTGTTGTGGGAACTAACACATTCGCTACAGAAGATAATGGAATAAATATATCTTAATTCAATTCTATTTAATTTCATACCTTGGTATCTCACTATGAAGTCACAAGATGTCTAAAACAAAATCTAATCATAGGATGCATTCACCTAACACAGGAGAGAATCCCTCTCATTTGGGATATACTGTGGCCTCCATGCATAGCTTAAAAAATGAATACTCCAATAAACTGGCACAAGACAATAAGGCTAACCACTATTTCCGACATAATGAAGAAAAATTCTAACCTTTCAGTGGTTTTTCCATTTAACCCATCCACAACCTCCAGTGATGCATCTGACAATGACCAATTCAAACTAAGAAATCTCTGTTCAATGTCTATTTGAATTGGGTGTGCAGCGTTCACCAAGTACGTATGAGATCTGTTGACCAGGTAAGGCATGGGAAGCTCTGACGTAAGTGCATCATCAACACGCTGTTTTATAGCTATTTCTAGCCCTCTCGTATCCTGGCAATTTCCATTTCCTATTAAACAAAACAAGACCATTCATATTTAAGTACATCAAATAAAAAACAAAAAAAAAAGCTAAGAATGCAGATGTTTCCACTGGTCCACATCATATTCATATTCATTTTTCTACACTAGATTAATGTTTGGAAAGATAAGTTCAAATAGTGAGTTGGCAGAACAAAAATTATTTCAGAGTTTCTTCTCCAGGGGCATCAATTGTTTTCATTCACACTCCTTGCAGAAGACACCTTTAACATACAAGCTGCAACACAAACTCACAAACTTTGATGCTCTAGATTAGAAAACATGCTAGAGAGTTTGCCCACATTACTCCACATCCAACATTATTTCTGACTGCCTACTAAAAAAACATACTTTGGTCCTGAGCGTCTCAATGAACAGTCATAGAATTTCTATTAGATAGAAGGGCAATACAATATAGATGATTATGTTTACTTTGAATACCACTTAATTGAGCACATTAGAAGTTCTTCTGTTGCTTTTACTTAGAAGTGCCCAAATTTCCTCAGAAGGAACAGGCAGGCATTCACCAATTCTCACAATATCTTTTGAAGCTATTCAAAAATCTTGTTCTGTGTAGCAAAGAAAACGCTGCTACAGCTCCAGTGTCTGGAAAACTCAGACATCTGTGTACTAAGTCTCATAATACAAATACTGACAGGAAGAAACACCCGAAAACCTTCAGGATAATACCCATTAATTTAATTCCACCACATAAATAAAAGCTACTGAAATGAGTTCTGGTAACAGTATGGTCTTTCCCACTGCCACAAAATCCTGAGAATTCATTATCACCTTGGTAATCCCTGTTCCTCAACAAGACATCTATTTGAATGAACCAATACAAAGTCGGAGGGGGGGGAGTGGAGACCACAGAGATGACACAAAATCCAACAAAGACTTTCCAATAGACCTTGTAAGATACTGCAGCATAAAACTGAGCACACTGGCAGCGTTTCTTCCACCGCTGCTCATTTCTACAGTTAAGTGGGTAACATTGTCACCTTAAAGTCACCAACTGACTGAACAGTCAATACAGCATTTGCCACACTTGGCATTTTCTCAGTATCTAAAATTAAATTTTTTATAAAATTAAATTCAGCAATTCAGCTTCTCTTACTCTAACACATAGCCAGAGAAAGGCAACCTGGCAAGCTAAAACAAACCCACCATGACAAAAGAGTAAGCCTGAGTTCTACATTAGGCCATTTCAAAGATGAGAGAAAAAAACAAAACACACTTAGTACCTTTTCAGAAAAATACGGTAATTCTTTAAAGAACCATCTGGGTTTAGGTCATGTTTTATAAAATGTAATGAAACTGGAACACGAAAGCATAAAAAGTAACACTGAAATGTGCATTAAACTTACCTATAAGAATACTGTTGATATACACTGGTTCAATGAAGTGACTCAGCAACGCTCCCTGAATACCAACCACTTCCCATTTTGTTAATTTGTCACTAGCTGACATACTGCTTGCTCTAACAGTTTTAGGTGGACAACAAACGGTTAGGTAAATCTTGCCTTCTATAGCAACATGGAGACTCAGTTCTTCATTAGTTTCGTAAGCAGATACAGATTGCGGGTTGAGACGTCTAAAGTAAGGCAAGAAAATGAATTTCAGTGAGAAAGTATTCTAATCAGAGATTATTGTAAAGTGGTATCTAATACTGTTTCTCAGAAAACCACTATCAATAGATCTGGGCCTGATATTATGCTCAGTATTTGTAAATTCTAGAAACACCACACTCAGCTGCTCAAGTGATTAGAATACTGAAATCAGTATTTAAATAAGAAACAGTAATTCAACCAAATCTTAGCCATCAGTTGTGCAAACATTAAAAAAGATCAGCATATGCTACAAACAAGCTATCACATGTTGTCTACTTACACTATGACAGAAGTTATTTGGAGGTTGTTCATCTTGTGAAAAAGCAGCTGTAAGGTTGTTAATCTCCTTTAAAACATAACTTACACTGCAACTCTTCAAAATATTTAAAACAAGCAGATGCAACACACTAGGGAGACAAAACAGTGATCTTTCTGAAGCAAAACAGTTTGCCCCCTTAACTAAAGAGGGATAAGAAGTCAAAGCCTAGCGATTTCAGCTAACTCTCCCCAATTTTATTATAACTTACAATGTTGTGATCTAAGGTGCTTTTGCTTTACTATATTATTATAAAGCAACCATTTAATTTTGGCTTAAGTAACATACTGCTGCCTGTTAATAGTGGTCATATTTTGGTACTCAATGGATTCCTTGCAAGTAGCTACCTTCTAAAAACTATCTTTAAATAACTCTACACAGAAGCAAATCTGCTGTATTAGAAGAAAATACTTCTCAAGAGTTTGTCTCAAGAGAGCACACACCAGAATTAACAAAAAGCAAGAGAAAACATGCTGGATCTGTGATCTGTCAACTACTACGGAGTAGCTTAAAAACTTCATGCAGCCTCATCAACTACTTCCTTGCGAGAAGGCTGGGACATAGAAAGAAATCAAAAACCACCTGCAATGGTAACAGGAGGGGCTCTCCCAGTCAGCACATCTTGCATTGAGCTGGCTGTAACTTCCAGTTCACGAGTCTGCCCTCCGAGCACCCCAAATACAGTATGAAAGCAGCTAGCTGTCTTGTATACATGAAAGAGTTATGGCTGTACAACTTCCAGGGACATTACTCCATTATAAGGGACACAAAATAACACTGTTCATTAGAATTTGGTAAACCAGTGACTGCTGCTGTTGAATGTCAAAACTATTAAAAAACAGCTTTCAGAAATTTTACAGAAGTTAGAAGTGTAAAGATAAGCATCCGAATATATTTGTCCCATCAAGTTTCTCTCATTACATTTTTTCTACAAAGCAGAGCAAGAGCCTATTGTTTCAATTCAAGGCTTTTTATACACTACTCCTGTGGTGCACAGGATGATACTAAGTCACCACACCCACTTGTTCAGTGGCTAAATTAATGATTTATTAGTATTTTGATAGTATCTTGGGAGGGAGGTGAACTAGTAAGTGGTGATCTGTAATAAACAAAGCATCATCTTGAAACTATAACCCACGTAAAATGTTTTTGTATCATCATGTTGAGCTGTATCTCATATACTTATCACTACTGCTCTGCACATTAATGCTAGAACACATGAAAAGAATCAGAATAGCCCCCCCATCTTAGAAACATGGCACAATGTGTATTTCCACACTCACAACGCATTTGTCACTGCAAACAAATAAATCTTCCACTACAACCTCTCTGAAAATACCAAGATACTTACATCCGTGATTTTAACTGAGCAGTTCCTTTTGGAAGCTGATTCATGTAGAGAAAGATAGTTGTATTTTGTTTCAGGGTCAGCAGCTTTGAGCCTGGTGCTGTGCAAAACACAGATTTCTCTTTCCTCACTGGATTTTCATTATAGAACAGCAAAAGATGTCTATAAAAATATCTAAAAGAAAGTGTTAAGTAATAGCACATGTGAAAAACACTACTTTGCTCACAAATAAATTGACATTCACATTTTTCACATTTAATGCACATTATTTGAAAATAATCCAGAAGGTTTATAACTAAAATGCAAGTGCACTTATATTTACATTTGCAAAAGTAAAACTGCAAGAGCACTGGTAACAATTTGTCACCCATTCTCACCTAAGTAGAGAACGCCTTGCAATAACAATGGCATGGCTGTCATAGAGCACTCTTCCACAGGGTTGATAGCACTGGCCGTAATTGCACTCTCCTGTTCCTAGAGCTACAACTTCATGCTGTCCACCTAAAAAGAAATCATGTATTTTCACTTGACTGCGGTGGGCTAACACTGTCAGCAGCTTGGTGGGCACCTGGCAGTCAATCTCACACGCCCTGTTCCCCAACAGGTTGGACTCAATTATTTTATAAGTCTTTTCGAACCTAAATGATTTTATGAAAAAATAAAAAGCTCATAGATCAAGGTAAGGACAGGGAGACTGCTTGGCATTTACCATCACGAGCAAAATAGACCAGTCTTTATTTATTGCCAATTAGAGTACAATAGCAAGAAACAAAACCAAAACTAAGAAAAGCTGCTCCAGCGTGGGCTCCTCTCCATGGGCCACAGCTCCTGCCAGAAGCCTGCTCCTGCCTGGGTTCCCCACAGGCTGCAGCTTCCTCCAGGGTACATCTACCTGCTCCGGCCTATACAGCCTTGTTCTCTTTGAGACAGCACAAGAAAATCCATATCATGCATATGACAGAGCCATCGGAACAGACTATGTCAAAGAAGGAGAGCTACCCTTTACATTTATTTACTAGATGAGAAATGCATTAATCAAGGCTCTCTGGGAACACAAACAGCCTAGGTTTTCTACTCCCCCATACCCAGGATGCAGACTTGCCTTTTTCAATGATGAAGGCAGCCAGTGAACTTCCACAACTTTGGTACTCAGGATACGTGGCAGTCAGGCTGTTAAATACTTCTTTAAGTGTTTCTGAAAGTTTCTGATATATAAGCTGTCTTCCTTCTAAATAAAACAAGAAAAGCCAGCAAGGCACAGCCAGGGGGGAGGGAGGGCAGGAGAAAAGACAGGATCAACCAATTGCCAAATTATAAATGTAAACACATGGTAAAAGCACTACTTATCGACACACACTTAAGGGATTCTGAGGATTATCAGGATGGACATAAGTAAATAAAGGACAAGAATACCTAAACACTTCATGCTTTTATTATTCATGATAATAAATCAGAGATACGGATCAAGTTTGATCACCTACTGCATACCATATTTCAAGTAAGGACAGAAATAAGAGTATTTCGCCACTGAAGTAAACTGCTTGAATTTAAGTTGTGTCCATTTGCAGAACCAGTGGCCAATCTCCTACTTTAACGACACTGATTCTTACAGCGTTCTTCAAAGAGATGATGTTTAAAATAACAGTAACTTCATAGAGATCATTAAATACAGTAAAAGAATAATTAAAAAAAGAAAGAAAAATTTAAAAAGCAAGCATTTGCTGGGTAGTTTAAACCAACAGAGAAAACCAAGATTATTCCTTACCAAAACAGATCCTTGAAACATGAACAGATTTTGCTGGAGTTTGGTGCTGAGCAGGAGTACAGGGATGACCTAAGAATTTAATGAAATTTCTAAGTGGCACGGACACTCCAAATTTCAAAACATCGATCTCACACTATTTCCAGCAAGTTAGAGTTTCTAATTCTCTAAGAATTTTCTTTTCTGATTTTGAAGTTCTTCTAAGTGTGGAACTATTCAGGCAGCAACCCTTAAAGGAAGATAAATGTTACTACTTTTAATTATAAAAAATCGAAACCGAGGATCAACCTCATATTGCTGCTACCTAGTGAGTAGCAAATTAAGTGCAACAAATAAATTAACTCCTTCAGTATTCTCCACTCTGTGCTACAGATTGATGCAACTCCTAAAACACGGAAGACAAAGGAAACAAGTCTCAGAACCACAGGACAAACAGCTCTGCCCACAGGATTCAAGAAAATTTGAGAGAGGCCCTGACACAGAAGCATTTAGTAAAACTATACAGAGATTTTGCATAGGAAACCTTTTAAGCCAAACTTTTCAAGTTCTAATTAGGTGTTGCTAGAATATTTACCTGACTTTTCAGAAGCCTCTGCCTCTGAATGCTCCAAGTTAAGTAGCTCATCAAGAGCGAGTTTAGCTGCATTGAATTTAGATTCCTTCTTGGTTTTTCCCAATCCAGTCTTGTAGCTAACACCATTTACTACAGCACAAAAGGCAAAATAAGGCCTTATGATATTGCCTTTAAAGGAGAAAAAAAGCAGGTACGATTAGTGAAATTAAATATTAAGGTACTTTTACCAATAGCTGTATGTGCTTATATTCATTTCAAAAACATTTACAAGAAAAAAAGACAATTTTAGCGAAATACAACTCAAACCTTTCACCTCCACAGGAACTTTGGTAGCTTTCACTTTACATGCTTTCAACACAGTTTTGGTAGCAGCCAGAATTATATATAATTCATCTGATCAAATTCTGTAGTAATTAATTATGAGACACAGCTCTGTAAACAATAAAAAGGCAGCCAAAAGGCAACATATGCAGAGAAACCAACAGTAAAAAAACTCATCTGTATTAATGCCATCAAAGCTAACCGCAGAAATTCAGATTACTTCAAGAATAAGGAAATATTGGTTTATTTAAGAAAAGAATAAGTATTTACCTGCCACACTAGTTTCTTTCAATTCAAGTTGTGCATGGCCCATTTGTGCAAACTGATGCAAGGCAGATACTGGGTTTAGTACTCCCTGTTTATATCTTGCAATAAGCTCCTCTAGGACTTTCTTTGAAGGACGTGCAGATAATTTGGGTGCATGGGCTGCTTTCAAAAGTAAAGGTTTGGAAACAAAATTAAGAACAAATTTAAACTCTTCGGCAGTTTAATTCCGTTTACAAATAAATGCTTCTTAGAGGAACAAAAAGCAAAAATATTTACTCTAAAGCAGTACTGCTTTGTAGTGAATCCTACATTAACAATACCAGCAATTCTAAAACAGTGTGTACCTCCTCTTCCAAAAGCATCAAAACTTTTACTTTGAGTACTAAATGCATTAACCTCTGAATACAGACAGATATCACATGTAAATACAACATATATTGCCCCTCCCTTGCAAATTAGTGATCAAGTAAAAGCTGCTGACGGCAGATTAAAAAAATATAGAGCACGTGTTTCTTCATACAAAACTATGAAGCAGTGGGACTCCTTGTCATAAAACACTGTAAAAGTTTTAGCAACCCACACATTATTCAAAAACCTTGTAACTCATTCAAAGAAAAATAAAACCCCTCAGAAAGAGCTGCCAAATACAAAGACAGCACCTCTGGCTGAGGTGGCCTGGACAAAACAGGGGGAGAGCTGCGTTGCACACCCACCCTGACCCTGCAGCTTCCCCCCACGATGAACCACATTCAAACCAGGACAGCAGGTGGGTAGGTTTTTCAGCCGTCCTAGCCCAAAGCCCTTACTCTCTTCAGAGGGCAACGTAAAGCAAGCTAGCTAAGTCCTAAGAGACTTCTGTAAATCCTGAGAATCAGTCCCCAGGCAAACCCACACTTGTAAGTTTCATTCGAAAGACAAACTCTTCCAAGGAGCATACTGTATCTGGGAAAGTTGTCTTTGACTTGGTGATTTTCTACAGAATAACCAATTAACATTTCCCGCAGCACCTACTTCAATGAAAGATCGGTGTGTTCTCTCAGATTTAAAAGAACAAATGAAATCTTTTTCTCTGTATCAACACCAGAACGAATGGAATCTTCAGCTTCAGGGTTGCCATATACTCAGGCACAAGTATCTCCCAGCCAAGAAGAATTAAAATAAACTCTTATTTCCAAGTCTCACGAATAGCTGCCTTTACCTCAATACAACTATCCAAAGAGACAGAATTCAAAATACACCCTGGGACATCTAGAACTGCAGTTAAAACTTTTCTCAATGACCTCTATGTAAACCCATGCAGCAATACATACCCTGTATTTTGGCAACCTCTACAGCACTACTGAATGCATAACTTGGAATTCATAATTATGAAATGCTGCGGACTATGCAGCCCACCCTGCAAGAAATCTCTAACAAACTTCCACAGGAAGGACGCAGGAAGTAGAGGAACAAGTTTCAAGCTGATGCTAAGGAAGTCATTTAAGAAAATATAGTGATAAGAAGGAGCAGCAGAGGGTTGCAACATTTCATAAAATAGAAAATCATAAAATTACTTTCGCGAGCATTAACAGTGCATTTTAACAGCTAATCCCAGTGTATAAACTGAAAGCTATACCTGGATTTTGCATCCCCTTTGGTGCACGGCCCCTCTCAGAGGCTGGAAGCTTTGGCCTGGCAGCCCCAGCCTGAAGGAGCTTCTCTGAAGGGGGCTCCCTCGGAGGCCGAGCTGGAAAAGTCGTCTTTTGTGTGGGGTCAGAGGTGGGGATTCCAGCACTCAGGAACCAGCCGCTGCTGCTAGTCATTTTTGATCAACCTAGGTTAAGTTCAACAGTAAAGTTACGAGATGTTGAAGGCATGCTGCCAACCCCCGTTTCCAGAAAGCTCTAGGAACAACTCCCGCTCTGCTGCCCTGCAGGCTGGGGCAGAAGAACCCAGACCCAGCGTCCTTCCAATCAATCAATCAACCTGTCCCCCTTCCCAGGCTCAAAGCCACTTCTCCGGTTCGTAGGCCACTTTCCCTCACGCTTCAAACCAAGCCTCCAGGCGGCTCTGCGCCCTCCCCTTGCACCCAGCTCGGAGGAGGAGACGACCCTCCCCCAGCCGGCTCTTGAGGTAAAAAAACCGAACTACAGCGACAAAACTGACCCCTGTCAGGTGTGCAGGCCCACCTGCAACTGACGGCTTTGGTACCTGTTGTCGTATGAGAAAACCCCCCCCCGCTGGGCTGGGCTGGTTACCGCCGGCGGGCAGGTGGACCGCAGGGACCCTCCCTGAGAGGGTGGGCTCTGCCGGCCCTGAGGGGCCGCCCCCTCACAGCCGGCACTTCAGCGGCGGGGATGCCTCCGCGCAGCCCCCCTCCGGCTTCACTGTTGCGGGAGGGGGAAGATCCCTCCGCGGAGCAGGGAGGCTGAGGGAAGGAGAGCCTGGTCCCGGTGCCGCAAATGGCCGCCGACCAACCTGCCTTCTTTCTCCGGTGTCGGGGCGGCTTCCTGTGCCGCCGTCCCGCCGGGCAGGGCGGCATCCCACACCGCCACGGCCCGGCACCAGCCCCGCGGGGACTCCTTTGCCCGGGGGGGCAGCGCCGGTGCCGCCCGGTCACCTCACGGCAATGACACTCCTCACACTTCACACTTTTTTTTCTTTTTTTTTTAATCAAGGAAGTTGAACAACAACCAAAAAAAAAAAAAAAGCCCTGTACAGTAGTTAAATTTTATTACAAGTGTAATAAACATGATTTTTTTAGCACTAAGGCAATCACAGTTTCATAAGTTATATATATATATATAATTTACACAAGTCTACATTGACAAATCAATTACCGGTCACATCAACGAGGGTTTTGTGTTATGGCAAATAAAGTTTATGAAAATTCACAGTTAATCTGCAAGTATTTTAAAGATGCAGGAATCATATTGCACATAATAAAACAGTGGATGCTGAGGAGCAGATTTACAGTGTTCCAGCTATTCCTTCACAGAATATACATTGGTCATCATCATCATGCAATAACTTCAAATACAGAATGGTATCAAGTACCACGGTAAACAGTTACTCACAATGTAAGTTTTAAATAGAGTAGCAAAAAGCTGTTAGGTTTCTCTTTAAACCATATTTAAATTCTTAAAATACAATAAAACACTTTGATAAAATCAAACGGAATTACAGTTGTCACATTATACTTTTAGTATTCTTCTTTGTCTTTTCCTTTCTTTTCCTTCTCATCCTGTAGTGCAGTACCCAGTTTCTTTATAAGGACCGACAGGACTTTGTCCAAAGGATCCATGACGCCGCGCTGCAGCCACTTTGGGATAGTAGTCCTCGCGTGATGAAAGCCCAGCTTTTGGAGGATGTAGTCAACACCAACGGGATCGATTTTTCTCCCAGTCCAGGATATCAGTCTAAAAAACAATCAATGGGGGACACTCAATCTCAAATATACAAATATAGCAACTGGCATTTGTATAAACAAACATCTGTTTTTACCAACTGAAGTCCAACAAGTGTTGTTGCAAACTTAATTTATACAGACGAGCTGAAAGTGACCAATGGAACATTCTCTCAAAGGAAGAGGATGCTTGAGGAGGCAAAAAACCTGACTGGGCTGCCTGCAGGTCATGCTGAAATTGATTTATTATTACTGTCAAGATTTGTTTGGGCTGGGTTGATGTGTTGTTTTGATTTGTGAATGAACACGCAGGTGCTCCAGCAGTGGCAGCAGAGGTTAAAAACCAAACAAACCCTGACACAGAAGTGACAGAAAAGTCATTTTCAGTCATTAAAAGTGTACCTGAAGAGCAGTAAACTGCTGCTGGACACACTATTCTTTCATGCTAGGTTTAAACTGCTACATAGCAACTAGTATACAGTACTTTTTCTTTTAAGGTGACTGTTTAAAGAAGCACTAAAACTGGAATGCTAGAAATGGAAAATCACAAGATGAAAAACCCTGACAGAAAGTGAGCAGACTGTTGCAGGACAGTGAAACACAGCAGTCTGTGGTCCTTAGTGAGTTTCATTTCACTGTATCCTAATTTTGAAAAGCCTCCAATATCTTTCATCTGCATAAATGCTAATCTAGAAGTTAATTGATGTAACAGATAATTGAATTATCCAGCTTTTGTCATGTCCTGTAGCAGGAATCTTTCACAGCAGCACCAGTGGCCAAAGACAAATCCCTAACGGAGTCCACCTGATTCCTCCTCTCAGGAGCTGAACAGCATCGACTTGGAAACACTTGACGTTTTCAGGACAGTACCAACAGAGAAAATGCAAACGAAAGAGATTGCAGATAAGCCTGCTTCTTACCTGAGCGTGGGTTCCAAATGCCACGTATTGCACATAAATTCTCTCCAGTCAACTGTAGTGTACGTGATGCTCTCCTCCCCCTCTTTGTCAGCGGAGCTCTCCTCAAGAACACCAACGGAGTTTTTCTGCCCCGGACGAGCAGCCAAAATGCGAGGAGGAAAAATTGCTACGAAATGGAGAGAGGGAAAAACCCCACACCTGTCAGTCACAAGCATCTCACTTGAATTCTCCTTGTATATCATTTAAAGAAACACAAGTATAAATTGCAAAAAAAAAAAAAAAAAAAAAAAAAAAAAAAAAAAAAAAAAAAAAAAAAAAAAAAAAAAAAAAAAGAGACAACCACCATGTGTTTCAGTTTTACAGAATTTCTGGCAAACAGTTTTGGTTTGAGCAAAGCGTTAGTGAAAAATACTCCATGAAAATGATAATAGACACTGGATAACACTGGAATGTGGGATTCTTCCTTCTCTCTGCATCCATATACAAGGGCTTGCTTTCAAATTGATCACGGCATCCGACAAAGCATATCACATTCCCTTAGCCTGTTCTCCAGGGCACACTGTGCCTGGGTGCTGGAGGTAACCAGCAGAGAGATGAGCTCACACAACTCCCTGCCCAGCAGTGACACATCAGCCACGAGGTTTGTAAGTCTATGTGCAACTACTCTGCTTCCAGTCTAACAGGAGATGACTTAAAAATCAGATCAAGTATTTCCTGAACAATGTCGAGAAGTGTCAAAATACCTCTTGGCTTTCAGTCTAAAATAGCCCAGAAAAAACTTTTTGTTATTGTGCAGATAAACTTCACTTAGCAGCAACTGAAAGAGGTAGCTATAATTTTGTAACATTAAGTCTGCATTTCAAGAAGATTTAAAACTACTTCTTTTGACTTCAGTGGAAGTAGTTAGGCTTAACGTTTTAAAAATTAAATCAATTTTTAACAAGTCAACTCTATTGAAAAGTATGAAAATATTTACTATCAAATAGTCTGACAACTGCAGACAAACATAACCTCATCAGTAACAACTTACCTTTTTCTTTTTCTTTTAGATAAGCAGATACCAAGTCGTGCAGAAACATAATCAATTCAGCATCCATAGTTACACAAATGTGGTCTGTAAATTCTGTTACTACACTGCATTCCACCTTTGGTTTAACACTTGTATCTACAGTCAGATAAAAATAGTATCAATACACTTCTAAGTACATACAGCATACATAAAAGTACACAGAATTTGAATACAAATAATTTGAAAATGACATTGCTCTTACTGAACCAGAGACTCAAAAGAGAGGAAGGACCACAATTAACATCTTCTTAGCAGCTTCGGCATTTTTTTATCAGTTTTCCCACCAGAGTAACTTCTGGTATTTTATAAAAGATGTTGAACATAAAGAAATACTACCACATAGCAACCTTGATCATCAGGTGGAAGGTGGGAGGTCAACCTAGAGTGGTATCACTGACTTGTGCTATGCTATCAATGCATGATTTTAGAGAATAAGAAAAGCTGATGGCAGATTTTGCTAGTTTAGCTATTGGAAAAAAAAACCAAACAACCAAAACCGAACAGGTTGACTTATCTAGCAGTACTGTCTAGGATCTAGGATCCACAGCTCAGCCAAGATAAACATCTATATTAATGTCTCACACCTTCAGAAGTCTTATTTCCCACCAGTTCCAACAGCAGTGTGAAGACAACAGTTTGGAAACAAGAGCATACAATTTAGGTTGTCGTCTCATATTCCCTTTTTCAGAATGGCCTTCCTCTCTAACATTTTAATAAAAATAAGAAAATGAAATCCCTAAAAACAGCCTAAGTGAAATTTTTGTATTCAGTTCTAAGTATTTTTTCTATAGTAACCAGACGCTGGACTAGATCTTCACTCTCTCATCAGAATTCCCCCTACATTTTAATATGAAATTGCATCCTTTCTTGCAGATCTGCAGTAACTCTCAGATTAAATCCTTTGATCAGCATGGTAGATTTGTATTTAACTCCTCATTTATGAGAAATAGCTTTGTATCAAGAAAAAACAAATTATGTTTACTGCACCTTGTAATGAAGGCTCTTGGGGCTCTTGAACATGAATAGATTTAAAATCCAGCTGCATCCTTGGCAACGCAAAGATGGTTTCAGTTTCATGGTTGTAACTGGAGCCACCTCTGAATCCACTCAGCAAGCTTGAGCTTTTCACTGTTGTGCTGCTCTCTGGGTTGTTTGCATCAACATTTCGAAGCAGGTTTAACTCTACAGGGACAATGGGAAATTCCTGAATTCAGTAGTTGTTATTAAAAAAAGATTATTCTTGTCAGCACAGACAGGTAACAAATTTTTACAAAATACATCTCATAAGATGGGAGGAAGAAATAAGTGTCAGTACTGTAACATCTAAGCACTTCTAAGAATCTTTGGGTTTTTTTTTTTTTTTATTCATCTGACCACCCTATCACAACTCTGTTCTAGTAATGAGCTTTCAGTTAAATGAGGTATAGAGTGTATGGGTTCAAAGTGCACCTTTTGTGTTTGAAAATATGGTGTACTTAAAATGAAAATAAATATTTCTAATTAATACAAGTAATATCTAAATTCACTGAGGCAGCATTGCTGTCAGAAATCACTGTTGACCAGAAATACAACTTTGTCACAAAACTTTTACCATGGTACACATGCAACATCGTTTGAAGTAGTTTCCAGTTGTTAAAATTGTGAACTTCAACCGCTAAATTCTGCTGTGTCTTTCAAAAGGAATAAATATTAGTATAGTGTGTCAATAATTTTAAAATCTTTTTTAAAAGAAACTGTAATCTGCTCCTTTCTCACTATATGCCATATTCTGCTGTTTGCCCTTTCACAGAAATTCTATTGATATCATCTACTGATTCTACGGTTTGTGAATAGTGACAGCTGTATTTTAAGAATTCTTTTACCATTATCTTGAAAGTCTTATTTTCTAATTAACAATTTAAAGATATGATTCAAAATGTTTTAAGGCCTAGAAGCAGCTAAAGGTTTAAAAGCTTTAGGCAGATGAGTGATTTTCAAGTGTTAGCCCTAAGTGGTGACAGAAGACTAAAATATATTCCTACTTCAAGTTCATTAATAAATCCTTCCTATACAGTGAAGTATATCCTCATGTTACAAGATCACAACTAGATGTGAAACAAGATTTTTTTTTGCATACAGAGAAGACTAGAACTACTGTAATGCCAGATATGTAAACATCCTGTACACTAACAGAATATTTTGGCTTTACTGCACGGTATGAAAAAGATCTGAGCTCAGTCACACTTCCAGCTGTTCACCGTAAGGCTCTCAAGAATAAACAACTTCCATCATTTCAAATTCCCTTCTCCCTGTAGCCCACTTGAAATTTAGCAGCTTTTAACCAGCATGATCTGCACTGCCTGGCAAGCAGGCCCATCCTCATGCTTAATGAACGTGAGTCTAACCTTCGTTCCTCGTGGCTGTAACATAATTGAACCACTCTTTCACGCTGGCAACTCCATGGGGGGGGTTTTCATGGCGGCGCCTTGTTATCTTTGTGATTGTAGCCATAGGGCTCTCCAGGGCTCCACAGGGTTTGGTGACCATAGTGTTATGGCCCAAATGAAAGTCCAGGGTTTGCACAATATACGTGGAGTGTTCACTAGTACCTGCATTGAAGGTGTGGGAGGCGTCGGGGGAGAGGGGGAAAAGAAAAATGGGAAAAGTAGCTTGGTAAGGGTAGTAGGATTTCTCCTCTTACTCTCCTCACACAGGTATTTAACATAAATAATTAGTATGGCAGTAGCATTAAAAACTGTTATAAAGCTTGTCAACAACAGAAAAATTAAATCCTCAGTAGCTACAGAGTAAAAATTTCTCAAAGACAAATATAAGCAATAAGACCATCAAAATTAATCATACAAAGGATTACATAAACACAGATGCAATTAAAAAGGCAGATAATCCATTTTGTAGGCATATTATACGGGACATATCTAGTATATTTGAAAACATACTTTGCATTATTCCACAGATAAAGCAAATTGTGGTAAAGACAGTGAGGGAATAGATTATTATTTTAGGTAAATGCTATATTTTGGGGCAATAATCTTTATTCAGACTTAAAGAAAACAAGTTTTTCTTTGATTTCCTCTTACATAACAATACAGTCTTAAAATTCATTTAAGGGAATTTAGAGAAGTGAGGAAATGATTTAAATTACCATCTTCCCAGACTTTCTGGGCTTCTGTCCAAAAGGCAATATTGGGTTCTTCGAGATGAAATAAGGCCCACGATTTTGAGCGGAAATTAGGTCCATGAAAACAAGCCAGAGTCATATGGTTTCCATGCAGGCTCATGGATCCTCCAAATTGCATTCCATCTTCTGGCAATGGCATCTGAAATAAGGATATATGGCACCCAGACACCACTTTCAAAACTCCTGGCCAATGGCGATGATGGGCTGCATCCAAGACTGTAAAGTAAACGTGCAATAGTAAGAACAAACTGCAGAAAGATACAGGAAAGATTGCTGCCCTATTTATATTTTTAATAAAGGATGGAATTATGAGCAGTATTTTCTAATCTATTTCACGGACACCGTTTCGTCTTTGTGATCTAAGGCGGCTGCAGCTTAAGAGTATCCGAAGCAGCATACTTGGGAGTCAATGACTCATTGTGTTCAGACAAACGATGGTTTCAGCTCACAATTAATAGAAAGTAAGAGTAACATCACACTTCCACTGCTACTCAAAGTAGAAATGTTTTTCTATGAAATAGTTTTCGAAGTCTATTTTGAAGTCTATTTGAACTTTATTGAAATAGCTTGAAAACTGCAAAAAAGATTTTTTAGAAATTTTTAAACAAAAATACATATTTTTAACTAAAACCCCAAAATAACATAAGTTAGTTCACTATTGTATGTCTGATTTAGCACGGTACTCAAGGTATTTGCATTCTTCATTGAAAGGTTATTGCCACCCCAAATTTACGTGAAGAATGTACTGAAGAAACTATTTCACACAGATATACTTGCACATATAAAGTTGCTAAGATTAATTTTTGCAATTAAAACATCCTACTTGGGAAGTATACCATTTTTTTGTACCACTTACACTGCTCGTGTGAGCTTCTCTCTAAGTTGTTGGCCATTGTCTTGGGAGGGAGATAAGGAACAGGTCCCCAGGTGGACAAAGCTCGCTTGCTTGTATCAAACTGCTGAGTAAAGAACTCCTGGAGTTTCATTCCTATTTTTATTAAGTCTGGTGTAGTTGATCGTGAAATCATCACTTGGAAGATATCCCATTTCAAGTCCCCATGGACAAATATCTCACTAAATATTAAAAACAGCAAGAACATTAGCAGTTAATCTATTTCCTACTGACAAAAAACACCAAACAATGAACCTTTTGCTTGCTAGCAGACACATTTTTTGTTAGCAATACTGGACAGAAGACTTATAGGCAGAATTTGACCTTATTATACATTCTTAACACAGGAGGAAGTATTACCTTTTATCAGACATGCTTGAGTCCAAAGCATTATACAGATTAATTTTCCATTCATCCTGTAGTTTCAGATCAGCATTACTGAAGATTCCCATTAGAATACTGGACCCCATATAGTCAACACGTGCTTCAGTAGAACCCATGGTAATTTGAATTTTATGACTGGGTTGTTGGTTGGGGTGTTCAGAAATATGAGCTGAAATAGAACCAAAGCAATAAAGTTTTTTCCAGTGACATCACCTTTATGCCATCCACGTGATACAGAGGGACTGAGAAAGCACTGTTTTTTTCCAGATGCACGGGGAGGTCATGACTCTGATGTAGCACCACAACACCCGGCCTCTTTCCAAAGCCATAAGCTTTTCCCAGACCATAAGCACTTGTGAAATTCTAGGAGGAGCTGAAATTCTATCAAATCTTTCAGTTGTCATCTGTCCAGATCGCTGAAGAGGGCTGGAGGGTGGCACAACTAGATAGTGTAATATTAGAGCAACCCTGAGACTGAATCAGCCCCTGATC
This sequence comes from Calidris pugnax, assembly GCF_001431845.1. NCBI lineage: Eukaryota > Metazoa > Chordata > Aves > Charadriiformes > Scolopacidae > Calidris > Calidris pugnax. The sequence goes on from NW_015090920.1 coordinate 13,783,717, forward strand.
AGAAGGCTATCCCTTCAATTCAGTGTGTCTTGTATCAGAATGCACAAGTAAGAATCCAAAGTTTTTATGTACTAGCAGGTTTACAAAGCCAGGTACTGTGTGCGTTCTTTAGTTTCTCACATTTATCATCTGGAGTATATACTAATACCAGGCAGCTTTCCAACTTACCCACCATCTCCAGGGTATTAACATCTATGGTACCTCCAACAACTCCCCCTCTGGAGTCCAACTGGGATCTTCCTAAGCCAACAGACATACTAATTTCCCGGTCTCTGCTACTACCCACAGACAGACGACCCTGACTTTTCAAACCACTGGTGGTCCACCTAGAACAGAGGTGAAAATAGACAAAAGTTTTCCAGGCTGTCAAAAGAGAAACTGAAAATTATTTACTGGAAAGCAGTAAACAACACGGTTTGAGCACAAGTGACTTCAGGATTAAGCATCTACCAGTATTTGTGAGGGGCTTCACAGTTGAAAACTGGAAGAGTTCGGATTTTCAAGCTAGAAGATAACAAGCTGTTAACAGTCTGTGGGTAAAATGGCCTTTCTCCCCCAAAACAACACCATTTGTTAAAACATCCTTGATCTTGTTTTATACTTACGTAGTATTGCCCATTACATTGCTCATATTCATTTGAACATTTAATTGTTTTAGGTTCATAGCAAATACAACCAGTGTTTCCCATGGTGTTCCTTGCTGGCTTCCAGCTTTATTTGACTTATTAAATGGAGTTGATGTTTTTGAGAGAGTATCTAGACAAAAAGTAGACAAAAATTTAAATTATTCCACATGCTAGGAAGATCTGCAGAATGTATCCATTGTACAGATTGCAAAAGGACAGATTAACACCATACTTAAGAAGCACCACAAAACTATGAGTGAGAATAAGTGAGAACTAGAGGATTTGCAATATGCATTGCTTTAGTTGTCATAGAAATTGACTCATTTTACATGTTTATTTTACTGATATCTTTAAGAGAAATTATTGTTATTTTGCACTCATTCCTGCAAGAGCATATTGTAAATTATTTAGCTGTTTAAAAATACCAGTGTATTCAGAAAATGAATTATTTGTATTTGGATATTCCGGTAGCAGTTCCTTGCACAAGTGCCAAGTCAGAATTTCATATATTAGAGTTTTATTTGCTCTTCTCTCAAAAATCTTGGCAATTCTTTTAGAAACCTGTACAAAATTGCACTTCTTATCAACAAGCCAATCTGCCAGCCATAAATCTTTCTCCAAATGTGTCTTCTCCAAAAAATTGTTCATACATAACATCTTGCTTGCATTCTAAACAGACAAAATACCTGTCCTTTCTTTTGTCACAGCTATTTTTCCTGGATGAAAATAAATACCACATTCTAAATCTCCTGTCCCTATCTAATGCCATAAATATTCCACACAGTAAGTGCTACATTGCTATAAATTTGTAGTAAAAGAAATTAAAAGTTACTGTACTTCTTATATAGAAACTACCTTTATTTAGACCTCTTAGTATGAGCCCAAAGTCTCAGATGAAATGAAATATCTGACCTCACCTGTGAGCTGTGATATTGACCCTCTGCTAAGAGCGTGATAAATGCTTGGATGAGAATAGAGACCCAAGAAGATGACAATGCAATCAAGTTAAGCTGGAGAACTCATCTAATCCCAGCCAAAAAACTCCTGTTCTAGTAAGAGAAACTGCAATTTTATATAAAAAAAATTTATAAAAAGTATGGTAACAAAGTACAGTTTGATCCATCCATTTCAGATATTTTCCGTTCTCTAAGCCATCAGCTCTCCAGTCCTAGGCACAGTGGAAAAGACTACTTTATGGTTGCTTTCCACAAAAGAGTAATGACACCCTTTTTCGATATAACTGGTGGCAACACTTTAAAGAAATGGTTGTCTACTAACCTCTCTGAGGCACAGAAGAGTCAGACACGCTCCTGGATCTTGTAACAGCTGGGGACTTTAGGCTGTGTGATGCTGTGCCAGGTGACATACTGCTGCTGGCACTGTGCTCACCGAACACATTGGGTGACTGTGCCATGTGTGTGAAGGACGCAGACTGGCAGGGCTGCTCCCACGTCCTGCAGTACGCCTTGCGTGACGACTCAGGAGAGAGATGCTGGCTGACCCCTTCAATTGAATCTGGGGTTCCAGGACCCGATGCTACTAGAAATAAAGCAGCACGTGAAAGGCAGAAAAAACATTTCATTTGTGTTTAATAATATTCTGACATATACTAAAAAGTATTTAGAGACTGTCAAAGTTGATTTAATTTATCATAACTAAAGGCTTTCTACTGTCTTCATTAATATAAGTGCTTCAAATAATTCAATTACTTTAGAAATTTCCCATTTTTTCTTTCTAGGATTTTCTATTAAACTTATTAGAGTGACTGCCTATGGAATAAATTATAATACATTTTAATCAAGTCATATGTGTAATACACAGGTAATAATGGTTATAAAATTCCTACTACAACCCCTTGTACAAAAAGGCTTTTCATGTTAAGAAGCAATATCTTACCTGGCAGATTTATTGTTTGATCCCCTAGGAAGAGCCGTCTAGCAATGCTTCTCCTGTACCAAGCCCTTGGGAAGGCTAGAATCTCACTGAGTCGCCGCATATCATATTTAAAAGAAGCAGATCCTATATCACAGACAGCTGACAAAGAAAAAGCATGTACACACAACTGTAAATTCTCAGCAGTTCACTCCTTAGTGAAATTAAATGAATTGGGAGGCTAAAAAAAGTGCATTTGCAAACAGGTGCTCCACGTACCATTAAAATTTAATGTATCAATCCCTACTTCATCCAAAAAGAGCAAAAATTTTACTACACACTACAAGTAGATGGCTCTCGTAACATCTACAAAAGCCGCTGAGAGTAAAGTTATCACTGGAATAGCAGTTCTCTAATTAGCTGAAGATGGAATTAAAATGAAACAAGCATTTACCAGATATGTTTATCAATGTAGTATCTATCTTGCTGGTAGCTTTGCTCGCAGACTGACTCTCAAAAAAGGAGGAACCTCCTGAACGCCTTATTCGTGACAGGCTGACTTTCACAAACTCAAGGTTAATGCTCAAAGAATCCTTCCGGCCAGTGACTGAAGTTGGTTCCTCATCCACATTACCTGGAAATAGAAAGGAAAAAGTTTAATCTTCTCTGACCTTTTCAATTCTTCCGTTCAGAAAACCATGCCAAACTTGAACGTTATCCATTAAAGCAGACAAAAACTTGTTCTTTCTGTACCTAGGGCTCCTGATCCAGGGGTTAGAACAGTAACAGCAGATTTTTGTTTTCCAGCTCCATACGGATGGAACACGTAAAGGGAGAAGTCGGACATGCAGGCAGTAAAGCTCAGGCCTGAAGAGCTGCTGCTAGAAGTGGTCAAGTCTGACTGACTGCTGCTGTGCCGCGTTCTGCCAAGGGGGCTGCCCAGTCCAGGTGATGAACCTGAAGTCAAATATTTTTTTCCAAAAGTTAAGTTTTAGCACAAAAGCATTTTCAAATGCGAAATAATACTGTTAGCAGAAATATTAAACAGATCAAATGCACATCAAATTATGCCCTTGTAGCAGCAATGTAGCTTAAATATTCTATAGCCTTTTGTAAAAGATGACTGAACTCACAGAAAGAGTCCAATCATGTGTGAAAGCTTTTTACAGGAAACTGATACAACATGAATAAATCCTTCTGAAATCACTAATATGTAAACTTCTAGCCTTAAGGTGTGTAAAAGCTTATCTTCTACTTTAATTTTAGACAACAGAATATTATATTTATTTACGCTGTAAGCTGTATATAGTATAAACGTTCCTATACATATTACCTGGTGCTCCAGATTTACTAACTGAATTCTTTGAGCCACTCTGTGAAGTACTGCCACCAACTGACACGTTTTCTGATGTGTACATTGTGCCTAATGTTTCCAGTTCTCCTCGGTTTGAAGAGAAAACAAGATCCAAGGAAGGCAACTTCAACATACATTCAACTCTTGATACCGGCAGGCAACTGAACTTGATTTGAGAGGGCTGAAAGACGGAAAGAAAATAAAGGATTCAGTGAACAAATATGAAATACTAAAAATATCCCAACTTTGGCTTAGAAAGTGCTACATATTTATTTTTTGAAACTAAGCAAATTACAGCCTTTTCAGACTGGTTTTAGCATTATTGAGATAATTGTATACAAGTTGATGCAGGGCCATTAATTTCAGGGAATCCCTCCAGCACCAGGGCTTTTATTTGGACCTATTTTTTGAAAAATTTAGGCACAGGAAGCCTGGATGCAGCAGAGGACATGAACATCCCCCTCTCTTCCTCCTGCCCCAGTCAATTCACAGCTCATCTCACGAGAGAAGTTATACTGAATCACTTGAGCTGATGCTGAAAGTCTCAGCTCTCCTCAACACATTCTTGGCCAGATGAGCTTGCAAGTAAGAGCTGAGAGAGTCTACAGACTGTTGTGGTGAATTTTCATAGGCATAAAAAAAAAAAAAAAAAGCATCTGTTAGAATGTGTTTTTCAATTTGGGAACATAATCAAATTTACACCAGGAAAAAAATATTGTTTGAGCAAGGTGGAAAAATATAATAGCAATGTTCAGATCAAGTTCAAGTGCTCTGAATCTCTCTTCAGTAGCACTTTTCTCTGACACATGTAACAAGCCCAGACACATCAAATATTAAACAGTGTGAATAATGCCTTGTAGATGATATCTGTACATTCCTCCATTTTCCATATAAACTGAGAAGATCTTTAATGATTATTTTTGTTTTGTAATGGTATGTATAAACAATGGATAGAAATACTAGTTATAAAAGATATTTTCAAAAGAAGTTCAAAAGAGACAAGGAAGAAGTAATGATTTAAAATGTTCAGAACTTCTGTGACTTTTCAAAATAGCTTATTTCTTTGGTCTCTATGTGACTAAAATATGTGAGAACTTCTGCTGAAGTAAGTCATTTTATCATCACACTAGACATTAATGTCTCAGAAAGGACACCTGAAAGTATTTAGTTTTTAAACAGCAAACTTAGAAGCAGGGATTGTCTCAAAGACTGTGACTGGAGTTACTATACTGAATGTTGAGTTAAAACCTCACCTGAACTCGTACATAAACCACCACATCCACAGGGAAGGATGAATATGCTGATGTTGAGGATGATACTAACGATGTTGTAGACTCTTCTAAGGGATCTTGTATATCAAATTGTCCCATGTCTTCATCCTGTGAACTAACAGCTTTTAACAAGTACAAGAACTCATTAGAAAGTGGAATGTAAAGGAAGACAGCTCAAGGCCACCAAAAGACAAAAAAGAAAAAGCACAGAGTACTAGAATACAAATATTACCTGTGTAATTCCTTTCAATGGGTGTAATTGGAATGGTTTCAAGAGCTTTCTCTAGGAAGTCCAGTAAGCATGGGCTGATCACCATTTCTTCTGGCAATGACTGGAGTGCAACCCATGCATACAGTTTAGCAGTTTTCACTCCACCACTTCCTTTCCCTTTGGCTGCAACATTTAAAAGACAAATTTGTCTAACATGATACCACTCAACCGTAACTGACCGATAAACATTAGAAGATAATTCATAACTAACAGCTGTTTCCTCTAATTCTCTGTATCATCATCTGAAAAAGCATAAACCAAATCTGTTAGAAAAAATTAAGCCATAAGTTTTCCCTAAGAAAACTGTGAAAGAACAACTATTAGTCTGTCATGCATGATTATAACACCATTGCGTATATTCTTCACCAAGCACTCATTGTCATACGTCACTGTCACCACTTTGCTTTTTAGAGAACAGCACTGAAATCAGACACACACAATTCTTCCCCAAATACACAATGCAAAGTAACCACAGCTGACTGGAAATGAAGGCGGAATTAGGAAAAACATATACATGAGCCTGGAAAGAGTATCAGTTTAAAGTGAGAAAATACACCAAAAAATTACAACTGTAAATGGCAAGTCCTACTATATTTATGCAAAGAATAACTGAAGATTCTAAACCAGCATTTTTGTAAAACCAGGAGCCAGCCAGAGTATGAACTAATAAAAAAATTGTTGTCTTCTAAATCTGTTGAAGAGTCTAGCACTTAGATCCACGCTCATCAAAACATAAATATGCATAGAAAGTATTAGTACAAGCTCAATTACTGTCTCTATCAAATACAGCTATTAGAATGGTGATAAATTAACATGCTGATTTTTAAATATTCCAAAAAAGACTTAAATTACTAAAATGGAGCTTAAAAATCCTTTTATTTGCTAAAAAACCCCAAGGACTGAATTTTCACACTATGCAAACTATTCTGTTTAGTGCCTGTCTTGCTCTTACTGGAGACCGAAGACATTAAGACAAGGTGGTTTCCATTCCAGAGGAAAAGTAATATTAAAAAAGTAATATAAATAAAAATAAATGTGTTTCAGAACAATTCAGAACTAATAAATATTTATAAAAATACAATGCATAAAGAAAAAAAAGTGATTGCAATCCCTAGTTTTGTATAATCATATAAATGTCTCCCAAGTGCAATTTCTGTAAGCCCCCCATCAAATGTAGAGTTTACAGACACAGAAACAACAAGACTCAATAACTGGACATGACATGGTAAAAATTAAAAGGCAAAGATTGGAAAGAAGATAGGAAAATACAGAGCAAAACTGAAAGCAGTAGTATAAACCAAGATTACAAAACATTCAGTAACCATAAAGAGAATGGACACTTAAAAGGAGTAAGAACTAATGTTTCAACAGCATGGATAATTAAGGAAGGTGCCCCCATTTCACTGTTCTCTCCCAGCATCTCCTCCACAAAAAGAGGCCCACACAACTATTTTCAGTTACTAATTTTGCTTGCTCATCAAATTTTGATTTTTTTTTTTTTTAAAGTGATATTCAAATGCCAAAGGAGAGAAGAGTGAATGTCTCAGAAGTTGGAGGTGCAATCTACATACCTCTAGATCTGACATGATGTAACAACGGACTCCTGCTTGAAAACAGGAATCATTGGAGATAGAACAGAACTTTAAGTATTAAAACTTGTGATACTCCAAATCATGGTTATTTAAGGGCCTGCAGCAGTTGAGGACGCTAGTCTGGTATTTTGATTAATACAAATATGTCTAATCAGCTGCTTCAGTACTGCAAGATATAACCCAGTTCCAGAAAGCAGTAATTTACGCATTACTTGTGCAGCAGAAGGCACTTAAAAGCTGAACGTGTTCTTTGAATAATGTAATGTAAGGATGTAGGGACACACAGATTCATCGGATTTTTTTTTTTCTTGGATTATGAAGAATAAAGCAGTCTGTATTCACTTTTTATACAGATACTTAAACTTTGCTTTCCAGTAATAAGCATTATTTTGTTAAATGAAAACAGGGAGAAGGCCCAGCCCATCACTGGGATATGCTGACAATGACAAATATTACTGAGACTGGTTTGGCAAGAGATTGCTAAAAATGCAGCTTTATGAACTGCATTCATACTTCTGAGATCAGGGCTCAGCAGCCAAAGGTAAAGACTTCATAAATGCAGTGCTTCAGGTAATGTGCAGACAGATCTAAAGCTAGTAGATTGCACGAAGAAAAGATATATTTCCAGGATAGTTTTAGAAGGTTATTGTCTATAAGTACCTGATGGAATGGGTGGGGGCTGGGGAGGAAGTAAGGTGTTAGTCTTGCTGTGGATAGTGCTAGATAAAGGAGGAGATGTGGCAGTATCTTTCATACCATACAGCTTGGACTCTTTGGAAAGGGTTCTCGGCAATGAGGATCCTCGAGAAGTATTTGGTGATTCAGTCTTTAAAGTCTTCGAGTTGTAGTGCAACTGGAATGCAAAGAAAGATCAATTTACTTCACATAAGTAGCTCAATTTCTATACAGCAGTTTGGTCGCTCCTTCCTTTCAGTTCTTTTTTCCTCATTACTTACAAAGATACCATTTTAAGATACTTTACATTTCAATTCACATCCTATACATACAGACCGTGCACTGAAATCTTTGTACAAAAAAAAGATAAATTAATAAACTAAAAAATATCCACTAAAAAAATATCAAGGAAACACAGAGAAACCAAGGAAATGAACTATTTAGGAACAATGCTTAAAACTTGCTCCTCCACTCTGCCACATCATACACATCCTGTGCTACCAACTATGTGTTCCTTGCTGCATCACCTGCTTCTGTCTTACCGCACAGCAAAATTATTCCACTGCTGAACACCAGCATACAAAAAGTTGCATTAAAAAAACAAAAATAATAAAATATTCCAAGAGTTCACAATTCCTATATGTGCAAGCTACACTATCAATGAAAGCACAGAACATAACAAAAGCTGTAGAGAATATTTAGATATTCCCAAATTTGACTAAAAAAGCAAGGGGCAGGGTCACCCCTGAAGACAGCCTGGAATACTGGAAAAATGGACACACGTAGCCCTTCCACATTGAAAAACTAGATGAGTCAGGCAGTTTCAAGTGAAGAGCATTTGATTTATGGCATTGCCTCAACTGAACTACATGAAGTTTCCATGGAGCAGTGACCTGTTTTTCCTATTCTTACTCCATAGGATTTCAAATCACAAAAACAAGAACATTGCTGTTGAGGCCCTTTCTTATGAGGATGTAGAAGCAATGATTAAAAAAACAGGGGAGTGTACAGTTTGACAGTGTTTGAGAGAACACTGCCTTAAAAAAAAAAATAAAAATTTTTATACAAAGACTCTGGCTGCTATAATAAGCAACACAGAAGACACAGGAAGAGAGTTTTATGTGTTAGTGGGCCAACTATTAAGCTGCCCTTCCCATAAGTTACTGGCAGTGAACAGATCTTCCTTTATTTAAAAAGGCCATGCAATATAAATTACCTGTCAGAGAAGAAAATATCCAAAACAAATGTCTAATTTTAGACACCAAACTATTAATGGAACTGATTTCTCTAGCTCTAGGCAATCCTGCTTCAGCAGGGGAGTTGGACTAGATGATCTCTATGGTCCCTTCCAACTCTAGAAATTCAGTGAAATTCTTTTCATTATATAACATACACTGTTTGTTATGGAGCATCATTTGACATTTTTGTTCTATTTTTGATGGTACATACAAGATCACTTTTTTTCCTCCCCTAAGAAAACGAGGGTAAAAGCATCTATGAGCTTTCAACGTAGTAGTACAGAAATCATTATTCCCATTTTAGCAGTTTCTACATTACTGAAAAGAGTTTTTGCTGAGGTGCTCTGTATGTATGAACTTTACACACTGTAACAATGTATATGCTTTGAAGTCATACTTGAGCAAAAAAAAAGAGCAAGTGCTTCCCTGCCGAGTTATACACTTCTTTTACCTTTACATCCACCCCAGGAATATAAAACACTGTTGTTTCCACATCACTAGATTTTGTCTGTAGAGATGATGGCACTTTCTTGCCAGCAAGTAAGTGAGTAGTAGACGCATAATTAGTTTGAAATTTCTTCTTTTTTGAAGGAGACTCTTGATCCAGACTTCTGGAACTCCGATCATAGCTCCTAAAATAAATGCAATGCAAATTATTAAAGCAACCTTAATGCTCATATTAATAAGAGTATATTTCTAGTATTAAAAAACCTAGAGATGCCTGAAACAAATTTGTAGCATCAGCTATATGAGAAAGCATTTCAATCTCTGCTTTACTCTTTACTTTCTGTGACCTCTATTACCTTTCTGCCAGGAAACTGGTTTCACCATTTTTATTATGTGATTATTTCAGGCAGTAAAATCTACAAAATTATTGTTATGTCATTAGAGAAACACCTTTCAATGTTCTGTACTCCTACAGCCAATTTCATCTACACTACCCAACCTGCTCTGTGAAAACTCTTCAATATACAGAAAACACTTAGCAATTTTCCTTCTCTGCTGTAAAGCCTGTCATCTTAAGAGATTCTTTTTCCTTCTGTATCAATTCTTAGAAAAACGTGTCTTGGAAAGATGGAAACCAAATTGCTTTCTAATTACAGATCTCCTATGTATACTCTTCAGTAAGAAAAAGTATTTCTCTTCTGTTCCTATTTCTTACAATTACAGTTAAAACAAGTAAATCTTGCTTCCTTATATTACACTTATTAAGAATTGTCTTTGTTGACAGATAAGTTTCTTAAAATTCACCATATTTTTTACTTTTTAAAATTTGATATGTCATTGTGTAAAGCTGCCATTGGATCCCCAATCACATACACATGATAAAAGGAGAATTTAAAAACTGAGGATGAGATCAAACCTCATTACGATCAGAAGTAAAGCACTTTTCTTGCCTCAGATAATGAAAAAAATGCATTTTATTAAAGAAGATACATAATATCAGCATGCTTTTACACTTAGAAAATAATGGGAGCCCTCAGATCATAAGAAAATACATAGTAGCCCCATTATTAGTCAAACCATTGTGTGGATTCACGAAGTTGTAGTTACCTCTTTGGAGGCTGAAAAAAAAGAATAACCCAAGTGCTTTGAAAGCCTAACATTTTGTTTATGAAAGACAAAACATAATTTAAAAAATAAAATCAGAAGAGAGGCATATGCTCATCCTTGCTAAACAACCGCAGCTCCCCATGCCATACTCGGCCATAACAACGGCAACTTCTGGTGATGCTATGACGTAATTACTACAAATAAAGTGATAGTAACAAACTAGCACATATATCTATGCTTTTCAAACAGGTCAGTTCTTAAGAGTCATTAATTATTGCGCATATGGTCATAACTTAAGTGATGGAAACAACAGATGGGCTTAATAGATAAAGTAAAATTAAGTAGTCAGTAGCCTTAGGGACACCAGGGTAAAATATTTCTTACCTTCGTAAACTAATGTCATCGTGTTCTTGCTGAAGCATTGTAGGGTGCAGTACACATTTTCCACAATCAATTTCAACCCTGATATCAAGTTCAAAGTCAATATTTCTCTCCGTGGTTGTGCCAGTCACACTTCTGTTGGTGGGTGTTGTTGGCCAGCGCTCAGTGAACAGCTGGTGGACAGCAGCGAAGCCTGTTGCTTTCTTGCGAGAGGTGTTCCTGCACAGGCACAATTGCGGTTAGATATTATCGTGACATTTACCTGAACAGGTGGGCCACCACCTGCTGATCTGATGTCTGAACATCTGTTCTTGACATTCCTAGACTATGTCCATACTCAGTATATGATAATTTAAGAACCGTTCTGGAAAAGGCCTCATCTGATACACAGCAATAGAGCAATCTATCTTTCATTAACACATTAGTAAGTATCCTTGCTTAGTATAGGGTACTACAAAGAATAAGACTTTCTTGAATTCTCAATCAAGAAAAGGAACGAAAAGATATATACAATAATATTTGTAAATATTTACATTACCACATGCACTTTGTGGAGGTATAATCACTGGATAAAAATGAAAGTTATGTTGTATTTGACAAATCTGTCATTTGGTCCCACTAAGACCTGCCTCGTGCCTCAAAAAACTCTCTGTCCCAGTTCTTTTATCCTGTTCCGAGCCCTGAAATTTGTAACAGTTGCCTCCTTTTCAGATCAGAATTCCCCTTTCCCTCACAGTCACCTCTGCTGAACACAACCTCCCTTGCCTTCTACATACATACTCCAGGCAAAGTTCAATTCTTCATCACACTTTATAGCTTTAAAGCTTCAATTGTATTTTCTTAATTTCTGTGTTCTTCCTTAGGACCATTACTTACGGTGGTTTCCTATAAAAGTACGTCCTCTCTCTTTCATGGTCATCCTCCTTCTCAGAGTCCTCACTGCTTGATGATAAGCTGTCATCCCGGCGTCCTTCTTCAGGCTGGAAGGGAATGCCGGGTGAGAAGACTACTGGAGTTTTGGGTGAACCAAATACTGAGCATGAGCCTTCACTAGTAGATGAGTAATGGGAGGGACCATCAATAGTTACAGACAAAAGGTCCATTTCTGTCTCCTCTGGAAACTGATTATAGAAAGACAAAAAGATAGTAAATTTCCACAGATCTTGTTTCAGTCGAGAATGCATTAGATAGCTCTGGAAATAAAAAGGAAGAAAATCCCACTCCCAAGTTCCTCATAATACAGAGACAGCAGGTGTAGAAATTGCAAGAGGGATAATGAAAAAGGAAGAAATGAAAGCTTGGTGGGGAGCCGTTTGCCATTGCCTAGTGATCGAGCTCAATCCGTAAGCTAAATACGCATCATGCTCTGACCAATTCACATGATCAGAAGGAATGGAAACATTTCATTTCAATTTAAAAGAATGTTTTGAAAGAAAAGAACCAAAAGATAGCAAAAATCATCATGAACCTGGCAGAGGGGTGAGGCCCCGGAGCGTTAGTGAGGCGTGCATGCAGGATGCTAACACAGAATGTACGGCACCCCGGGCAGCTCGGGGCTGCGCTCTTGGGCAAACGTGCTCTAACACCAACAGACTGCAGGCCAGATTTCCAAAAGGGGCCTCCTGTTCCTCACACAAAGCACCTCACAAGCAACTTTTGAACATTAACTTCTTTAAATGCCTGTGAAAAACACCTAGAAGTGTTAGTTCCACACCAGCACGGCCTAACGCAGTGTTACTATAGGCCTGCATGGTCATTGTCTGCACATTCAAATGAGAGCTTTGCTGAGAACTGGCATTATAATGTCAGTAAAAAAATTTCTTTTTTTATATTCAACATTTGATACCTATAAGTGTTTGATAGCATTTTGCTATGCCAACAAAACTTAAGCTAACCAGGCTTATCTATAACAACAACAAAAGGTAGGTTTTAAACATTAACATATTTATATGTGCAAAACACTTTTCTATGTTTTATTTCCACCTCTCTCTCAGAAATAAAATTTATTTCCTGGGAGCATGAGGTGAGTTGGTAGGTAAAAAAAAAGGTACGTTACTATCTCTTGAGTTTGTTTTTGGGGGAGGGTTATTTGTTTGCTTTTGTTGGTTTGTTTTGGTTTGGGGATTTTGGTTGGTTTTGTTTTTTAGGAAAAAAATTATCTTTACTATATTCCCTAAACATGTTTTTTAAAGCAGTTCATGGCAGCACCATTTCTTCTCTGCGCATTAACTTTTGTCACGTTCCATACTCCCTACTGTTTGAAAATGTCTTACTCTGCATTAAATACAGGCATTCCAACAGAAATAAAAATGTGAGATGATGTCCTCCCACATAGCAATTATTTTGTACTGCTGTTGATGCCTGCAGTCTTGGAACACAAAGTAGCACATGTAGACACCTGCACACACACAAAAATCCTCTCCTAAAGCACGTTTCAAGGGTAGACTTATATCACTTTACATCAGCCTTGGTCAAAGTCTTCATAAATATACAGACATAATTCCAATAATTCATTTTACAAAAACTACCCAGTTTTAGGTCTACATAAGGGTGTAGAATCATTCTGGAAAGTTCATCAACAACCAATCATGGTCTTCTGCTTACTTTATATATTTAAATTTAAATATTTTCAAATTTGATATACATTCTGTTTAGCTGAGTGCAAAAGAGATGAAACATTGAAAAGCAGCTCCCTGTGAGATAAATTAGTTCTCTGGCAAAGAATACTTGCTTCTTCTCAGAAATACCTGAAAATACCCTTCCCCTGGACAGCTGGATTGTTGTGCAATCCCCAAAGCTGTTTTATTCAACTTAATTAGAAGTGAAAAAAAAAAAAAAATTAAAACAATTACAATAATCTCAGCCATGCAAAAACAACGTAATAGGAACATTTTAAAAATGAGAAAACATAGCAACAAACAACATCAAAGATTCAACAATCCATTTCAGACACACAGAAGGATATACCTGTAGGGTTACAGCAAACTGTCTAATACCCATTTCCAAAACTCTAAATATATTCAAAACCAAAAAATACTAGATGATTTTTTGCACACTTCTGATAAAAATAAAACAATTGTATTACCATTATGTGTATCAGCCTAAAATAATACCATTTGCAAGTATTTTTCCTAATGTTTCAATTAATTTCTGTGTTAAGAAACCCAAACACATCTGTCTTCTATCTAAAAAATCTGTCTTCCAAAAACACATCCATAATCTGTGCGCACACATGGAAAAAGACACACAAAAACATACAAGCAATGCAGGTCTGCCTAAGTACACCTATCTCATGAACCTGTGACCAAATGGCACAGGGAATATAATTATATAACATATAAAGTAATTCTTACAGAATCCTGTATGTTGAAGGTTACTCTTGGCCCAGGAGATGCAGCATCTACATGGATATCTGGGAGGTCTTCGCTGTCTCCAAGTCGAGAGCTATAAGCGAAACCAATACACAACAGCTTGTTGAGTTTTACTGCAGAATTTTACATTCATGCAAACATTTAACTACACAAATACATGGCAATAAAAAGTACAGTCAGTACTTACGATTTTGTTATGGAAGAATGTATAAAATCATAATTGAAGCACTTAGGATATGTGAAAAGGAAAAAGGAGGGGGAGAAGAAAAGGGAAAGCAGCTATACGTTACTTGGCTAGCAGACTATAGCCAGCCAGTCTCTGCTTATTTCTTTGTGCAAGTTTTCAATCCTAAGCCAACATGCAGAAATTATGGAAAAATGAGGCAATTGTGACATCTGGGGCATAAAGCAAGTTGACAGATTATGTATTCCCTGATGCAACCAAAATTAATTATTTGGCCTTATAGTATATGCGTACTACTTTTCATTCACAACCAAAGTACTCATCAAGTTTTTCAAAACTTCATGCTTCTTATAGAAGAACAGAAAAGCCCCATTATCTTTTCCATGCAAATTCTGGTTCTTTTCAGATAATCTTGTGAAAAGGTAAAATGAAAATTGTTTTCATCTGACAGATCTTGAACTAGAACTTTCATGCCTTCAACACTTGGCTCTGCTTTAATTTTCAAGAACACTAGATAATTCAGAAGAAAGATTCCTTTTCAAGGGCACCTTGAAAAATTCACTTTAAAGTACTTAGAAAGCTTTTTTTTTTAACTGGAATATCTTCTTTTTGATATTTTCCCATCTGGATTATTTATAAATTTCCATTCACTTCTACAGAAGTATTCAGATTTCAAGCAAATTTCTATTAAGAATTTCTATTCTCATAGGAAAAAAGTCCACAGAATTCTAACACTACTCTCCACTTCCTAATTTTCAAGTCTTTTATATTTAATACATAATAATGTAGCACATTTTTATTTCCAAACTTTGAATGCTTCAGCTGGATCTACAGTAGCAATAGGCTCAAACACACGTATTCTAAAAACAAAGAAAAACTTTACTAGGAGGCATCATTACACAACTACAGTTTGCTCAGCAGCAGAAAATTATCATTCACAAAAAAAAGGATCTCCCTTCCTTCTTCTCATTACAAAAGCCCTTTAAGGCAGATGGGTGCAAATCAAGTGTAGAAACTAAAGTTATTACACTATGCCATTTTTCTTTATATACATTTCTTCATTATGTCTTGAATGCAGGATTCTGTAGAAAACCTTAAGTTCTTTTAGAAGTGGAAACTTCTCATTTGACATAATACTAAGTCTGTCAAAAAAGAAGTTCCAAAAAAAAAGGTGAAAAGTTGCTTTTGGGAAAAAGCCTGTTTTCCAAAATGGATCTTCTCCTATCCAGTATCACCACATATAGCCACTGCCTTTAGTAAAAGGACTCCTAGGGCCAAAGTCCAATGTTTCCTCTGTTACTTAAGCTGCTGTTGTGATCACAGATCTCAGGTTCCCAGAAGCGTACCTTGTTCTGTCCATTCTCTTCAGAGGAGGTCTTCCTGATGCCGAAATACTCTTAGATCGGCTATAGCTGGGTTTGTAGCTGAGACCCCATTTGTCTTTCAAGGAGGCAGCCTAAAACAAAAATAATATTTAAATGCAACAACTGAGAACACAGAGAAAAACTCCGGCAAGGCAAAATACTATTTTACACAGGTGTGCCAGTAAAGTAAAAAAACGGTTTTTGTTCCATAATAGTTAAAATGCATCTCCCATCAGCATTTGCCAGCGTCTTCATCTTGCCTCTGGATACATGCTTGCTCTTCATACTTGCTGGAATTGGTCATGTCCTGTTGCCAGAAGAAAAATACTCCCAGAGGTAATAATCTGACCACTTCGACAGGCATCTTTCCTAGTTACTGCTACAGTACAGAAGAACATGACCCTAAATGAGAGCACTCGAGAAAGAGCTGCTAACAGATTACTATTTGAAAGACCTGTCAACAGATTACTATTTGAAAGACCTGTCCTTATTAATGAAGCATCATCATTGGAGCTCATGCACTAGGACACACTGAAAATAACGTTTTGCCAGGTTTGTTATTGGGACGACAACCACATGTGTTTGTGGATTACCAACAACAGTGCTTGCTTTCTGTCAAGTTTCCTCTAGCGTCTATGCTTAGTAGCTTGTTTTCATTTTTACATCACCTACCTCAGCAACTAGACTGTTTATTTATATATAGAACATACTTATAGAAAGCACACATGCCAAGTGGAATACAATAGGTATCTTTCATTTGCCCCAGCAGTTAACATGCTTGCCTCTCCATCTGTGTTCATCAGCCCAATAAAGAATCATTTTAAAATCTGCTAAGACAAGGAGTAAATAACTTTAAATACATGTTTTCGGCCTATATCTTGTGAGCATGCAAATAAAATCATTTACATTATAGTATGTCTGAAATTTCGATTTTTCTATTGTCATTATTATAAGGGGAAAAAAAACCTCTCCCCACACTCTCCTAAAGCTAGAGGGATTACTGAACTATTTGATATTCTTAATCTTCTTTTCCATTACTAACATTTTCTTCACTTTAATCAATATGCAGAAAAGAAACATGCAGTGCAAATACTAACATTACGTTTAAAATAGTTCAATACTGCTTACCCTCATACTGGATCTACGTAGCTTTTTACGGACATCTCGGCGGATGTCATTCACAGCCACCGACTCCAGCTGCTGATAGCGCTGAATTTCTTGATTTATAGTTCCTTCACTTGCACCTAATTTTCTGGGGATAAATCACAGTTGAGTTATCTTACAAATAGGTGACATTATTTTCACAATTTCAAAATCTGTGTTGCAATGATGTTCTGCTTTCTCTGGGAATTATCCCATTTTCTCCTTTTTTTCAGTAGTGACTTGTAACCAGTGCCAAATACAGCTGTGGAGGAATTATTCTTGTTTCATTATAAAACTTTTCGTCACGTATAATATTTCGTCCTTATGAGGACTCTTAAGGATTTTAAGGTTTCTGTCCCCAAGGGACTTAGCAGGTCAGACAGAAGATGCAGAAGAAATGAGCGTGCAAGGAGACCCCCAAACAACAGTGCTACCGTGATGCTAACCAAGGTGGAGAGTAAAAATGGCTGTGCTGCAACTCCCTTGTTTCAAAAAGCCCTAGTTGTAACAACTAGATTAAGGACCTCCTATACACATTCAATCACATGGCAGCTGTTTAATTAAAAGCAAACATAAAGGGCAAAACTGAGAAGAAAAATCCTCCTGCTGTTAAAGAGTCTAAAGCCCTGGCACAGCAACGACAGTCTTCTGTAGCAAATTACCTGCTGCAGAAAAAGCACACTTCTAAATAATGTAAAATACTCTGTAAAGCCAGTGCTATTTTGAAAGAATCACAGTTTACTGAAGCATTCATAAACTGAAAAAAGGCAGGCACAAAAGATAATTTTGATTCTTGAACTTGTATGAGAACAAACATTTAACCTAAACTCAAAGTTCAGACGGAATTGCCCTCTGAATGGTGCCAGCAATTTCATTCCAAGTACAAGCATTAAATGTGGCTCTTCATTATTTAACACATAATTACCAAGCTCTATATTCCCATCCCAGACAGATCCATTTATAGTAAGTCTGTCTTCGGGAAGGAAGGCGAAAAAAAATAAGGCCCAACAAGCCGTAACTGTGAAAAATTATTAATAAAATTCAGAGAAGATGTTCAGATGAACTTTATGAAATTTGAAATAATTTTTTCTTAGTGTTTTCTCAAGTACAGCATAGGAAATTTAAAGTATCTACAAGATGCAAAAATAGTCCATTTCAATATTTTTCTTCTTCCAGTGTTTAACACATTAGGATTATTACAGTTACAAAGTAATATATTTTGTTAAAGTAATCACCACAATAATAAATCAAGAGGGAACTATGATTTTGAATCTGTAAGAAATTGATTATAATCAGCCACTGTAATGCAGAACCAGAAAGAATATAGACTAATTTGACACTTGGGGAAGAACTTGAGAAATTAAGAGTGTACTTGAACACGTAGGTTTTCTTATGGAATCCAAAAGGACAATTTCTTATTTTTATATAAAAACAATGATTTCCACTTGGCATTACAATGCCACAAGATAGTGACAAGAACAGAAAAGAAAGAAGTGAACTGTAGTTTGTTATTCCCCAGCTATTGGTATATTTGTGCGAGTTAAAGCAAAACCCAACTTACTTTAAGTCATCAATAACTTTAGCTTGCTCATTGAGTTCTCTAATATCGACTAAACGTTTCACAAATTTTCTTCCTCGCTGTTCTCCAGTTTGGATACTAGAAGCTCCCTGCCGTCGATGATCAACAATCTCCTATTTAAAATAAACATTTAATTAATGCCCTCATCAAAAATTGGACGTTAGCGTGATTTAACAATAGGCAAAGTGAATTTCACACCTTAAAATTTGGACTAGTGCATGCAAAAGAATCAGTTTCATCTCAAAAGGCAGCTGATTGGATTTTTTCCAATGATCCAAACCCCATCATTCAATTAGACACACCGTAACTACTACATACATGTCCCCATGAGCAGGATCTGCCTGCTTTCATATGTGATCTGCTAGACTGAAGAGAATCACACTTCGCTGACCCCAATAGATATTCTACAGGAACAGAGTATCGATGGTTTGGGGGGCTCAAACCCAGCAGGTGATTTACAATCCGCTGCCCAAATGTTAGCTTGCGTGCATCTCCACATAATGAACCTCCACCTGATTTCTAAACAACAAACAGGAACATTAGTGTTCTGGGATAACGTTTTCACTGTTGGCAGGCAAGAGACATTTAAGACAGCCGTTAGAGAACATCTGTTAAAACATTTTTACGTGAAACCAAAAAGCAAGGTCAGCAGCACACTGGGTAGAAGTACCAAAAAAGAATTTTTTCTAATTTGCTCTTGTTAGTAACTTACTCTCCTCTTAAGAAAACCTACCTATAGCCACAGCTTTGCCTGTTCAGACACCCAAGTTAGGTATTGTGTCTCCATATTTTCAAGACCAGATTGGTATTTCCACATAACAGCAGTAGAAATATGACCTGTCATTTCTTGCCTTTGAAATATGGAGTTAGAAAACTACACACGGACTTTTTTTCATTTGCACCAAGAGTTATATGAGCTATAAGGAATAGCATACTGAACTCAAGGCTATGATCTTTCCATTTGAAGACTTTGTCCTGACGTTTTCTAATTAGCAGCACTTATTTTGGTTGATTCACTTACTGGATGTATAGTGGGAGACATAGTGTCAACTTCATCCTCATCTGAAAGGTCAGCAATGTTTACAGAGTTGAGGTCGGCAATATCATCAATATCTTCTTCTCCTGTCAACGTTGTGAGGGTGTTGCCTAAAGCATTCAATCTTTTCCCAATGTTTGGATCCATGTGGACATCAATACCACACATCTTCCATAACACATTCAGTGTCCAGGTTCCAGCACTACTACTTTCTGTATGTAAAAAAAAAAAAAAGTTTAACCCCTTTTTCCTCTTTTAAAAAATTCCTCTTTTAAAAAAATCCTCCCTACTGAGTTATGTATTAGTTAGCCAAGACAGTGTTTATCAGTTACAAAGAGCTGTCTTTTCTGCCCACTCTGGGAAAAACACATTCCACAACTGAAATGCTTCCTAGAAGTACTTCACAGCTATGAAGTTAATGTTTCTTTAACAAGTGATGTACATAGACAAGCCTAATGAAAATACATTCACTTCAGCCAAGCTGATGACCCAGAGGGAGCATCTCAAACTTCAGCCCTTCCAACTGCAGCCAAGAATACTATTCCAGAACAGGATTTCTAACAGCAAGAAACCTAAAGGATGTCTATCTGCATGTAAAAACGCTGACCTAGTTACAGTTTCAAGTTGAACAATGATGCTGGAAGATGTTATAATATATGTGTAACATGTCTGCTGAATACCCTGTCTTCCCAGAACTTTTCTAATCAGTGCCACCTTTCAGTGTCAAAATACAGAAATGGCTTTCAGCAGAACTACAATAGACACTGTTCTTCCTTCTAAAAGGATTCATGCTGGTTTTCACCATTCACAATTCCACGTGAGGTAAATTTTCAATAGTTGCAGCATGTGCTTCATTTTTAGGTGTCCTTAGCACGAAAAAGCAAGTGAGGGACTATGAGCAAAATTGCAGGGACAGGGGACACCACAGATGCAACATTTGGGCAAAGAGAGGAGAAGAAGCAAGCAGCAGGTATGATGACCAAGACAGAGATTGCCAGGTATTTTTGAGACCTCTGGAGAATGTCCAAACAACTCACTAGGAGAAACTGGGAAGAGAGGGAGTTTGGAAAGAATAGAAGCTGTCTCTGGAAGAGGTGAGGGAGGAACAGAAGCGCAGCATGCAAAGTCTCAGCATTACAAGGACTAGAAGATTTAGCAGTCCCTAGTACACAAAGCAGTAGGACAACATTGCTGTTGGACTATTCTCCAACCAAGGAACAAACACATACACACCACATGTTTTCCTGCAGATAAAAAAAAATATAAATAATCTAAAATCAATGTTGCTGATGGGACTCAAAATCTGGAATAGCTTGAAAAGATGGAGCAGATACAAACATTGAGGAGTTTTACCAGGAAAAGAAGATACTAAACAAAACAGAAAAATAGGCTGCCAATCAAATTATAAAACAGTTGAAGGATTAAAATTTCGTATTTTATGAGTGCTTTACTTATATTGGACTTGATTACTTAAAAAAAGTGTATTACCTGCTGCAGCCTGTCCTGTTGTCCTAGAACACACTTCATATGTACCATCTGGCACAACACCTGTATGAAGCACATACAATGATTAGGCTGACAGCGAAAACAGCTTTAGACCAACCTTTCCAAACTCCACCTCAATCTCTTGCCCTCCACAATTAAAGCATGAGTGATGTGGGATAGGAGGCTTAGTTTTAATTCCCATTGAATGACTTTCCTTATTTAGTAAAGTGAATCTACTTGGTAACATCTAAGTTTAGATGAATTTACAATCCCATATAAATCTTCACCATAATGAAGATATATATACATATAAATGAATCAGCTATATTAAACTATTAAAAACTTACTAGGTTCTTACAAAATTCTATAAAAGCCATGCATCCAACTCATCCAACATCTCTCAGACAGAACTTAAATGCTTACAAGCACACTTATAGCAAAAAGTTATTAATAAAAGGAAAACAAAAAAGAAATACAACTTTTTGAATCCATATTATTTTGCTTTCAAAATAGCAAAGTATTTATCTTTTGGAGGAAAGTTCAGCAGGTTTAGAAGTCATGGGAAAGGGTAAAAGTGAATTTATATCTGAAATGCTGTTGTCCAATATGAAATCACAGCCACTTACATGCATTCATGACTAGATCTCCTCTTATTTCTGGTTTCCAGTCATCCCAACTTGTCTCAAAGCCATCAGCAAAGCGGATACAGAAATTTTTAAAATGACCTTTGCTGACTAAAGACTCTGAGGAGCAGGCAGTGATTAAGGTGCTTTCAATAGTCAGGACTAAAGCAGAGCCGGTGTCAAGATCTGCAGTGTGGTTAGACTGGAAAATAAAACCACAGAGAGGATTTACTGGTCATTGCAGTGTCAAAGTGATACTGTAGATGCATTTAGTGCTGTTTATCTTTCCCTAACAGAAAACTGATCCCCTTCTCATATCTCCTGGTATTTTTCCTTCTCTGCAGAAAGTTTCAAAAGCCTCACATCTGGCCGTGCAGTGTCTTGCATTGCTGTTTTCTAAATGCAACGCCTACATTGTAAATATGTTAGGGCACCGTGAGTCAAGTTCATCTGGAAGAGGAAAGAAAAATCCGTATCTGATCAATGACAGGAGTATAGACAATATAGGGCTACGAACCATATGATCCCATGACAACAGAACACAAGCCCAGGATTGACTCTTTTCTCCATGAAGAGTTGCGCATGAGTTGATCGATCAAAGAGGAAAAGTAGCTTTAGTTTTTATATGATTTTTTTTTGTGCTTATTTTGATACCTACAATTATGCAGAGTCTAAAATATAAAGACTGACTGATTACTTTCCAGTCCTTTGCATATTAAGGTCTGTAATTTTTTTTACCTGCAAAAAAGCCCACATATTGCCTTCTATAAAACTAGACTTCTTTTGATCCAGCATAAGGACTCTACACATGCTGTTCTATATACAGCTAAGAATTCATAAGCTAGAATGTATTTTTCATAATTTACTACCATTTGTAACACAAAACAGCATAAACGCCACGTGCCTAGTCCATAACTGCCAGATAGAAGATTCACAATCAAAATGTTATGTCATTAAGACTTATAGGTCATAGGCATCATTGCTTCTTTACATCTGTAGATATGACTATTTCCTGCTACATCATTACAATGATTCATTTCTCTTCTGAAATTATTCCTCATTAAGAATACTCCTAGTTCAACACAGGAACAGTCTCTGAATCCAACGTTTTCTCTCAGAGCCATCTAAGAGGTGCAGATCACACCTTCACTTCTCAACAGACTACTAACTGTCACGTCACTTCAGACATTTTGCTCACCTGAGGTGTGTTTGTGATGGGCAGGCAAATCCCTAAGTCATTGACAGTCAGCTGAAGAAAGAGGGTCCCAAAAGCCTGTGCAGAGGTTTGCTGGATGCCGGGCAGCATATCTACTACTTCTTTTGTGGCCATATGAATATCTTTATGTAAAGCCATTCTCTGTTCATTCCAGTTGTCATACGCAGCCTTGTAGTTCAGCCAAAATAGTACAGCTTTAAGAACAAACAAGAAAAGCTTCATTGAAATCAACACATACCAAAAAAAAAAAAACCCACATTCACTAAATAAAGTTCTCCCCCCCCCCCTTTTTTTTATTTCATTTTTATGATTTCTCCATTACTTTAGGACAATGTGTGTACAACAATGGACACACACAAATTCAGACACTGTTCTCAGTATTATTCATTTGGAAAGACTTAAAAAAGCAGCTTCCTCCAAACCACCTGAAAACTAATCATTTCAGCAAATGGAATTTTTGGCATTAGGAATTAACCTGTTGGCATCCAGTAGATCTCTTACATTTCTCAGCTAGTTTATTATACCTAATATTTTGATTTAACATGATATATACCAAATCTTGAATAATCAAGCCTCTTTGAAAAAAATATATAGCTTCCTCAGTATGAAAACAAATTTGTAGCAATTGTCTCTTAAATACCTCTGTCAAAGGCCACAGGCTGAGCGAAAACAATTGGTCTGTTCAGAGTAATGAGCACAGCTTCTCTATCTGATGAGCCACTGATTTCTTCTCGGAGAGCATTTCTTAGTCCAATTCTTGTCTTGAAATAGGCAACTTGATGAAAGTCTGACCCAGCTTCTTCATAAACCTTAAAACATTCAAAAAATGAGATGAATTCAGGGAGGAGTTCAGGGCCAGGGAAAAATAATCAAACTACTGCTTTTGACAAAATGTAAAATTACAACAAGAAGCAAACATGTCTCCTTTCCCCTTCTCTTCTAGCCAAAGCTCCTTTGAGGATATTCTATTTTATTGCATTTAATTCTGATCATAGTATTATTTCCTTATTTATCATAAAATATTAGCTAAAATAACTATTTATATATCCAGACCCTGTATTGTGACAGTACATTTATAGCTTCTAAGATGTGTATTTGTTTCTAGGCATCACAAAACATTTTCTTATCATAAAATTAGTGATTCCAGGGAACAGTGGGTTTAAGAATCCAAGAGACACAACTTTTAAACTAATACAAAAAAACTAGGTCAAAATATAGGTCTAGTCAAGCCTGGATCTTGTCTGATCTTATTATTTGCTTCATGTAACCTAAAAACAATAGCAATATCAACGAAAATTTTGAATTTGACTCAGTAGCAAGGCCATTACTATTGCAAGGGGTTAATAAGTTCTAAGATATTAATAGCATGAAAAAAAATATTAAAAGAGCCCATACTTGACTCCTTCCATCTTTTATGCACATACAATGGCCTTCATAAAGAAGATTTGCTAATTATTCTGAAAAGTCATCTCCAGTCCCTTCTTGACTCAAGTGAGAAAATGTATTTCGACCAACTATTTACCAAAATAGGAAGAGTATATTCAGGAAGTAAACTTCCACAACAATGTGCTGCAGAATGCTTAAACTTTTATTAAAAACAAGAAAACAAGTTGAAAAAGCTAACTAACCAAAAAAACCCTACTCTCGAACAAAACCCAAACACCCCCCACAGCTCCCCTCGACTTCATGGCCAGGTCAGAAAAATACCAGCAGTTTAAGACAGCCCCTTGGCGTGGTTATGTACTTTTTTAATCACACACTATTCAGAACATCACATGCAAAGATGTTGAGCGCTGACCTGATGTTTAACAATCTGTCCTAGTGCCAGATTTAAATCCACCTGGCATTTCCCAAACAGTTTGAGGTAGCTGCTACTTCCAGGCATTGCTTTGGTTTGCAGTCTGTTTGAGAGTTCAAGTTCTATCAATCCAGTTTCAAATCTCACAGCTCGCATTGAAGGAGTCGTAGCTGTCACTTGAATTCCCTGATGAATAAGGGAGGTACAAAGTTACTAGGATCCGATTCAAAGACACAAAGAGAAGGCAAAAAAAAAAAAAAAACAACTAACCAACCAACACGAGAAAACAAACTTTTTAATTGTATAGCAGAAAAAGGAGGACATAATTGTTTGTCACAATGCGATGCCACTAAGCTATTTTAAAAGCTTATGGGAACCAAACTCAAGGTCTTTTTCTTTATGCAGAGTATTCCTCATGCAATAAGCTTTGAGGTAGAAACCCAAAAGCCATTAATAGCACGTAGGACCACTCTTTTGTCATCATAAGATTACCTTAAACTGTAGGCTCAATGAGTAGAGAAGAATTTTTGGTTTTTCTCCATCAGTTGTGCCATCATGTTCATTCCAAAGAGGTATTGGCTGCTCCCCTCCTGTAGACATTGAATAGACACATGCAGAGTTTTAACAAAGAAAACACTTTAAAACAGATATAAAAAATGGTGACAGTGAATGAAGCCTCATTTTAAACAGCAACTAGTTGATGATTTATATAAACAAATATAGGTTGAAGGTGGAAGACAAAGGTGCAGATTCAGATTGTTACATATAGTTAATAGCTCTCTACTGAGAATTGAGGCAGAGTGTCATGTTCTTCCCTCCTGGGACACTTTCCTCAGGAAGGCTCAAAGCCTGTAAGAATTAACACCATTTTCAAAAAAATATTCTTCGTCTCCTGCACCAATCTATCTCCTAATTATCTAACAATAAAAATTAAACACTTGACTGAGTACTGTGCAAATTGCCTGAAAAGAGGAATTGAAATTGCATCCGTATTTTTCAATGACAGGAGGAATGAGTGTTCTTGGTTATTTTATTTTTGTGTTCACTTCCTCATCCTGGCACGTTTCATCCCAAGTTCCATAACCCCCTAGGCCCAAACCTGAAGGAGAACCTTGGTGTAAATTCTTGAGATTTGATCTATATTCAATCTTAGTCTATAGGAAGGGCTTGCAATTGGATAAGGCTAAGCCAGTAATTCTTTCCATATATGTCAATTCTTCTAATTACAGTGATTCAGTGGTAAAAATAGGCAGGTAAGCCACAGATTAAAAAAGCCCCAAACAACCAATTTTTAACAATCCATCTGTATCTGGATTTTTTTCCTTCTCCAAATAGCCTTAATAACCTCTTTCTCTTGTTGTTGTTTTCCTCCCCACCAAAATTCTTAACCAGGATCATGTAAAACTACAGTGGTAACCTAAGGGCTCTGAGCAAGAGAACTAACTCATCTTTCATGTATTCTCCACATGCATATTAGAGGCTATTTTCACAATGACTTTTCTTCATGAAGTTTGCAAAGCATTTGCCAGGTACAAAAATTAAAAGAGAAAGAAAGGAGATATTACTTTTAGGTAAAATTTCTCCATCTACCCTCTCACTTAAGGGAACATAATGTCCTGGAATGAAACTAAATTAGAAATTGGATTTGAATCTTTACATAAACCAGTGCAAAAGTTAAACGAGTTTGAAAGCGGCCCCCAGCTGTCTGAATCAACACTGCCCTCAATTTGCAGCTGGAATTATTATGAACTGCATTTAATCTATGCAATCTATTCATGTTAAGTAACTCGTACTTACCAGGTTTTATAGAAGCATAACATGCAATCAATGTTTTAGTGCAACAGAAACCACTCTAAAAAAAGCCACTTTAGTGTATTACACTGACTGGAATTTTCAAGCCATGCAAATTACTTTACTGCAAGCCAGAAGGTCAAGAGCCATCTCCTGACCCTGTTGCTCTGCACTGAGCACCCAGACCCACGGATTGCTGGCACCTGACCACAATCTTGCTGAATTACCACCACACAGAAGGTAACAGCAACATTTCAAAACCATCAGGCTGCTACCTGCAATACGAATTTACGGTCTGGAAAAGCAAAGAATGGGCAATGGTACTAAATTCCTCACATAAAACCCGAAGAGAGATCAAACTCTAGAGACTGAGAAATGTTGTAAAAGAAATCTAATACAAGTTTCCCATTTTACTACTTTATGGTCCTCTATAAAAACTGTTCTAATAGAATAATGACAGTTGTTGAAGGTCTGTTCTTCTCCCAGGTGTTCTTTTACTACCCAATGCTAATATATTTTGCCTGGAAAAAACATCAGGGTATTTAAAATTTGCTACTTCTTATCCTTCAGGGACTGTGACAAATTTCCATTTTCTCCGCTGCATCCTCTAACTCCCTTGAAGGCACCTTATCTGGACCTACACATTTCTTTTACGTATGTTTGTACACATAAATACATATATATTCACACACACACACACACACACACACAGGGGTATATGAAAGGATTGTACAGATGCACACACAGACACTCAGTTACCACTTCTCAGTATATCTTTCCTCATGATGTTTCCAACTATTAATGAATCTTTCCACTACAAATTAGCTATATTTCTATAATAGCCTTATATAATAACAGCCTCAAAAAGCGTTAAAATCAAACTACTTGAAATTTCACCCAGTTTTCAGTATTTATTCACATTTGTCATCCTGTAACATTTTTTCTCAAACATACGTCCTTCTTCCTCTAAAAACATAACTAATATAATTCATATTCCCTTTATTTCCCCAAGTATTTTACATTTTAATTACTATTTCTTAATAGGCAGACAATACTCCTTATTAATTATTGCTTTTCCTTTTTCTAATTAATTTACTGTTTATCCCCATCCACCATTTCTTATTTTGACCTAAAGAACAACAAAACACTTCTACAGTTCTTGACTCATTTGCTTTTCTATTCATCTCCTCATCTGTGATATAATATCCACAGTAAATTATATTCCTGTATCTTTTTTAAAACTACCAAGCAATAACTAATGTGTCAAACGAAGCTTTCAGTCCTTATATTTCCCTCTCAGAGTAGTCAAATATCAGAAAAAATAGTATCATTTGTACTATTTTTCCCAATGCATAGGGGGATGGGACTCGTTTGTTGAAATGAGATTTGCACTGCACGGCACGAGTTATGGCCAGATTTTTGGTTTGCTTTCTGTTCTTGAGACTTGTTAGAGACCGAGCCTCTAACAGTAATAACTAGAAAGTGAGTGGAACTGGTTTTAAGTGCTGTGCAAACTGGGATTCAGTCAGTCTTTTATGTAATGAAATAAATGTTTTGTAACTTTGGCTGTCTATTCAAACAGATGAACACACAACTCACTATGCGATTTCCATTGCATACTGCAAAACAGACAGCACCGAGTGATTTTGCAGCTGTTCTCTAATTGAGTTTTTAATGACAACGCTATTTTTCTTCCAAAAATGTTTTGAGAACAGAAGCTAGCTTGAACGACAGAAACAAACCAGGCACTTCTGCAGTATACAGTATGATACACAAAACAATCTAATGAATAGTCAAATACATATTTCATACAGTTCTGAAACACATTATCTGCAAGGAATTGAAGAGCGAGGAATCAGGAGACAGTAAGCAATATCAATATTGACACTATTTTGCCCAGAGACGGCTGTTTTCCTTTAAAAGAATACGCTGACGTTATTTTTAAAAATGCAATATCACCACCTGCATTTTACAGGTGAACAAAGTGAACAGAGAAAGTAACCCAAGCCAAGGTCATGTCATAGAGACACAGAGGCTAGTATCCAAAAAAATAAACTAGCCTGCTTCCAAATAAAACGTCTTCTTTCTGATAGAGCTACAAAAATTTCTAGAGCCTCTGTTATTACTTCCAACTCCAGCTCTGCTGCTTGCTTCTTGTTGACATAATGTTTAAAGATCTTACTTAAAGTTGGTTTTAAATGTTCTGCTTACCTGAAACCTTCTGTATGACTTCATTTACTTCCTTCATGAACACTTTTTGCACAAATACTAAGTGATTTAAAAGATCAGTTGTGAGATTATGTTCAAAGGAACCAACCTGCAGAAATATAAAATATTAGAATAAAACTTTCAAACAGTTACCATACCTGTGTTTTTGAAACAATACATTTTTAGTTTGCAGTCCAATTATATTGTTATTGACACAAAAAAAAAGAACATTAAATAGCTTTTTCTTGCAGTTTTTCTGCTGTGAATGCCTACCAGAAAACTGAAGAACATACACTATTATATGAAAAAGTTTATTCTCCTGCTTAAGTTTAGCTTAGACAATCCAGCCAAAACCATGACACATGGTCTTGACTGCTTAATAGGTTGGCTGCTCATCAACTAAGGATGGAGAAAGTTCCATTTCAGTGTCACATGATTACAAATGCTATGTTTGGATCAATCCATAAACTTGAGAGTTCTGGAGTAGGCAGATTATTAAAATAATGTGAAGATGCACATACAGAAATGTAACAGAATGGGAATAACAAGTTATCAGAAACTACTACCATCTTCAACACCTACTTCAGCCACACAACGTAGGTAGTTCCCCTGTAGATAATAGCCTTGCTTAGCAGGTAGTTCATCTATGCTCCAAATTTGGTCTGAATAAGTATCATGTTCTTCCATGATATATTTGCCTGACATAGTGACAGGAGGAAGGTTGAGACTTGCTGAAGGAGGAATGGTTGACATATCAGTGGCAGAGACTTTTGAAGTGAAGCGCAATCTGTGACTTGGAAGCTCAAAATTAAATCTAGTTTGGGCACCTGTAAAAGAAAGACCAGGAAATAAAAGGTATGAGCTGGCAAAAGAATCTTTTATTTTCCCTTAAATTTAAGTACACTTTCAGAATGAAAACACTTTTAAAATGTTACTGAAACGCATAGACCTGTAGAGCTATAAATATCCACCCACATGATTCTGAATTTTCGTAGTTTTTTAAAGAAAATACAGACTTCACTGTAATTTGATGGAGAAAGGAGTCACACAGACCACCTCATCAGTATTGAGAACATACAGGAGTATCCTCAAGTAGCCTTACTAATCACAATTCAGTTCATCAAGGACCATAAATGGATTTTAGCAAAGGGAAGCTTCCTGTGAGGAAGCTACATATGAATGCATTCATGTCTTCATCTGCTCTTATATTCTGCCTCTGGCAATTGGGTTTAACAATTCTCTAGTGTAAATTCTCTATATGGCCCCATCTAATCAAAGACCACATTGAAAAAAACAAGCCAACAGCAAAAAATTCAAAGCTCTAACTATCACTCAACAAAAATACCAAGTCCTCTTGGATGCTGCTAGCGAGGACAAACTAAAAGCTATAATGTTTTTAACGTTTCAGGGAGCTGTTACCTGTCATTCCATGACTTCTCATTCTTCCCATCTTATATTCTGCCTTTAGAGAGGGCAAGAGCGCTGCTCCAATAGCGATACCATCTATCATGGCACTGAATTTCAGAACAATAGGCTTCTTTTCTAAGCCTTCTGGCAGCTGTGGAAATTCATTGGTTTCAACAGGTGTTTGATTAATACTTGTTGGAGTTTTTTCAGAGGGCAAAGGAGTCGCAACATCTTCTTTGGGAGGCTGGGGCCTACGTACCAAGACAAAGATCAAGAAAATACTTGTTATTCTAACATGATGTGTGACTCGCCCACGTATGTCCAAAGTAGCACAAGCTCATAACTGGAGGGCACCCAGTGGCATTCAGAAGTGCCACCAAGCACCACTTACGCAGTTGATGGTTGCCTGATGAGATCCGAAATCTGCTTGGAGAGCTGGTGGGAGCTGCGCACCATCATGCTGTGCAGGGTGGCAGGGTGCTGAGGAATGTTGATGCTGATGGCTCCCACTTTGACCACGGCGGCGTTGTTTGTTTTCAGCCCCCTCTGGGCACTATACAGAGCCTGGGATTTGGCAATACTGCATTTCACAACAGTTCTAACAGAAAAGGAAAGAGGATTTATTTGCACATCTTTCAAAATTGTTACAGTTTTATGTTAAAATGGGTTTTTAAGTGTCAGCTGAATTTTAAATCCTTCATTTAAGTGATTTTGTTTACAAACTACATACACATTCCTTTTTGTTTCACTTTACACGCACAGATGCACTACATGCCACAGACAACTACACTACATTTAAGAGAACTACAAGTCATGCATTGCAAAAATACCTGTTAAACTGTTATTCTTGCATCATGTAAGATCAGTTGAGTTTATACACGCTAGGCTGCACACACACAGACAAATTCTCAAACACGGAACCAAGTAAGAGCCTTCAATTTCAACTCCTTTTCAGGAATAACCTTGAATCATCCTTTTCATACGAAGACTTAGTAAAATCTGATTTTAGTGTCCAAAAAGGTCAATGGAGGAAATACTCACTTAGCAATAAATACATAGGAAGTGATAAATGGGCTTGTGAATTAAGACCATTCCAAAATATAAAGTCTAAACTTCACTTTAGTATTAAGGAGGATATAGTTCACAATGGTAAACTGCACGAAGCTATCAATTTCTGATGTCAGAATGAAATTTTGGCATATCAGAATTCACTAAGCTCCTATTAAAAAAGATACATGGGGTAATACATTAATTGTTCTCAGTAACTAGAGGGTTACCCTATGGAAGCATATTGGGTAACCAGCACAGAATACTACAGCCTCTAAGAGAAAGATATAGAGTTGCAAAGATGCAATACATTAGCTAAAATGTCTGAAAAATAGACTCTATAAAATTGCAGCTTTCAATGAAAGTTTCTCAAATACTAAATTTTATGGAGCACAATTAAAATACTTTTTGTATCATGATTTAAATTGTTCTGTAGACAGTTTGGTTTCATGGTGAAAGCTACAATATTTTATGAATTCTATTCACTAGAGTAATGTTTCTTCTGGGAAGTCCTAACACAGGGTTCTTTATTCTGATGTTAAAACATCAGCTAGCCCAAAGCATGCCAGGTGTGGAAATACAAACAAACGACATCATCCTGCTGCTTATAACGAAGACATAAACGCACTGTAGCGCGACCACAGCCCTATCCACAGCAGATTCATTTACGGAAGCTCTAGAAACATTTTCAGGTTTCACAGCTACAAAAGAGCCACAAGCAACCTAACGCAGTTACGGATTGAAAACTGTCAAGTAGAAACAATTTCAAAATATTTGAAGAATTTACAGAAATATGAAGGAGGAAACAAATCTTAATTCACAAGTATTTTCAGAAAAACGTTATACAAATAAACATTACTTAAGGGCAGATTTATTTTAATCCACCTCTTTAAAAGAAAAAAAACCCCACAATTACATATCTGTTGATGTTTGCTTATTTCCTACTCTCTTCCTGCTACCATCTGACCAAACTATTCTGATGCCAATCAAGAACACATTTTCCCCCATATATAACTCAAGATACCATGACATTACCTATTCAAGCATCACAAGACCAACTTTCAACTTAGGAGAAGTTGCAAAATCTCTTCCTGACCTGTACCAGACAGTCTAGTCTCAACCTATCTTCATGTAGAAATGAAAAGTAAATGTAGTTGAAGTCTGTACTGAAAATGCAATCAATTCTGAACATGTGAATCCATACCATTTTAAGCACTTTCTTATTAAAAAAAAATAAATTACACCAACCAGCTGTTGCAGGAATCTCAAATTTGAGCAAGATTAACTATGCTTCTCTGCTAAGGTATTTCAATATTTCATGCAACAAATGAATTTCACTGTCACTTGTCTGGTCTAGAAAAAGCCTCCTTCCATGACAGAATGAAATGCAGAACAACTGTGTGGCTACACATTTATCTGGAATGAGCTCTGCACATTATACATCTGCAGTTTGCTTACCTACAGTGATATGCCTATAACAGATCTGGTTGAATGGTATTAAAATCATTAAGTTATATACCAGTAACACATTCAGAAGTAATTTTATGTTCTCACATCAATTCCATAAATAATCGCTCTCTAGACAAACTTGTGAACAAAGTCTTTGTCCCTGAACTGGCTACGAGGCCACCATTCAACCTAACAGACCTTTGGGAATGTTAGAGAGAGACAGGGAAAACACATCAGCAGGAGGCCCATAACAAACACTGAAACTA
This sequence comes from Calidris pugnax, assembly GCF_001431845.1. Classification (NCBI taxonomy): domain Eukaryota; kingdom Metazoa; phylum Chordata; class Aves; order Charadriiformes; family Scolopacidae; genus Calidris; species Calidris pugnax. The sequence goes on from NW_015090920.1 coordinate 13,816,518, forward strand.
CCACACTGAATCAGATGAAAATTTGGGCAGTAGCAGATGGTCGTGGTCTAAATAAATTGATCCTTCCCTGAATTCCAGCTATCGAGTGACTCCTTTCTAAGCCAGAAGCTGTATGGTGTTTACGACTCACCACCAGACCCATCATACACAGATTTCTGCAATCTTTTTAATCATTTATACTTTTGTTGACCATTGTTCAGTGATACACGATGCAAAAAGGTAATTTCTTTAGCAGGTTTAATGTTGCTACCAGACAAAAAGGAACAAAAACCTGAATACTTTCTTTACATCACTTGCAGTTTTACAGTCAATCACCTCTCCTTCCAGAGCTACCATCTATAAGGACATTTTAAAGTTAATCCTGTATTACCACAACTGAATACACACAAATGCTGTAACAAACAGCAGCTCTACTAAGTCCTTCTAAATGATATGCACTGATGGCCTAAAGCAGGATAAGAAACTCATGCTCAGAATACTGCTTTGGGGAAAAAAAAAAAAAAAAAAAAAAAAAAAAAAAAAAAAAGAACAAAGAAGAGCCTCTCAATTTTTGGCTACATAACTTTTCTTCTCAGAGTACTGTGGGGTCACTGTGTAACAGGGCTTCTAAGTTGCCAGTGTCCCATTTCCCACCTGAACCACTACTCCAGTGAGACCTTCTGGACTTGAGCATCAGGGAGAAAGAAAGCAACTAGAAAGAAAACATTGCATCTTTCGTGATAGAAAAGACCTACTTTTGCACATGAGGATTTGAGGGACAGGAAGGTGGTCACCTTCATTAGGAGGAGATGCACAGGCACAGTTTTACGGAAAATATTTTGTGTCAGCATAACCTGGTCAGCATGCCATGTAATTAAAGCCAGCACAGAGGTAAATAAAGACAAAAGGAATGGTCCTATTCATGCTAAAATCACAACAGGACTATCACTCCAAGCACAGCAATTCCTTATCAAGTTCAAAACAAATCTAACCTGCCTGTCAGCATTATATCACCTCATTAAAATAAGCACAGAAGCAGATCTAAAGAACTTAACAGCCAGTGAAACCATTCGAGCATTACAATAGTGACCATATAGTGTAATATCTGCCCCTAAAGCTAGATTATCAACACTTACAAGGGCTTTTTTGACAGATATTTAGCAGGCTACATTAAAAGCTTATCTAAGTAATATTAGATGTTAAACTAAAATGTATTCAAGCAACATCTGCCTACACAATCACACACAGTAGGAATGCAGCCATTAGCTACACAACACAGAGTTAATTGCAAGACTATTAAACATAATAATATAACATACAGAAACTCTTGTTTGGCTGTGCTTGTAGGAGATGTAGGAAAATCCTCCAGTCTACAGATGAAGATTGAAGAGAAAGCAAGAAAAACAAAAACAAAGCAAATAAAGAATAAACATTCATGCAAAATTAGTCAGTTAATTACTTGTAACCCACAATATGACACTTAATTTCAAATTTACCAAGTTGAAGGCTTTGGTTTTGTTAGGGTTTGTTGTTTGCTGCTGCTGTTATAAAGATTTATCATTATTTCCCCCCTTTCCTTTTGTCCCCTCCCTATATGGAAGCTCAGTAAGATTGCGATGTAAAAGAGAGATGAAGAACCTCAGTTGTCTTCAGAAACCCTACATGGCTGTCAGATTAGAACTTTTATTTATCCCTCTGAAGCACACTTATTGGAAGCAAGTTAGCTGGGGATGTAAATAAAATTCTCTACGTTTTAAGTTCCATATAGCATCTTCCAAACTAAACAGGAATTAAAAGAGAGACTCAAGTCACGTTATTTAGCCCCTTTTCTACAATATTAATATTCTAAAACCTGATCACATACTGAGGGTTACCCAGATAACACTCAAACTGTGTGAGGGTGATCTACATTACAAAGAGTTGTAGTTCAACTGTTGTTTTGCAACTCAAACAGAAAGAAGTTCAGCTAAAACCAAAGAAAAATAATGCATGAGTTTGTGAACCTGGAAAAAAAAAACAACCAAAAAACAAACCCAAAACAATGTGGATGCTGAGCAAGTCATTTGAGATGTTCATGCAAAAAAAGTGATTTTTTTTTTCCCCCTCCACCCCTGACAAGTTGTGTGAATTATATAAAGGGTGGAGAATGGATATTAGATCTGTAAAAATAGCACTAAGAATCAGGCATCGTGGGAGTTCAAAAACATATCTATTAAAGAAAAAATACAGATCTTATATAGGAATCATCAGCATCAGTAGGTTAAATACTGCCTAAATATCTTGTATGATTTAGTGGAAACTGTAAGCTTCAAAAAGCAATTAGAAGCATAAAAGAAATAATACACATAATGTGATAAAGATTTCTGTGTATACACTGCGGGGAATAAAATTAGTGCAGAAAGCTCCAATTACATGAAATTAAATTTCTTTCTTTTTACAAGAGGAATCGATTCAGTCAGGTCACTTACCCCTCTACACTGTGATCCTACAACCAGTTTTGAACTTACTAGAGTGACTATCTCTTTTACTAGAGACAGAAAGGAATGGGAGTATTCATATTCATGTAATTGTGTCTAAAGCAGGGCAATTGGGTGCTCTAGATTGAAAACTACTACTATGTTCACCACGTTCATTTTTAGCTTTTTCAGATATGCCTTTCATAGAAAAGGCTAGTGTCAAAGTGCACATGCAATTAGCTTTAAGAGTCAAACTCTAGCCCAGTTCTGCAAGAGCTGCATGATTGTCACCAAAATCTATGACTTTGTGGATTCTACCTAAAGACACACCACCGATGCTTTCTCCATATTAAGCTACATATCTTTACTGTCACACAACTGATACCACTCCTATGCACTTCAACAATTTTAAGTTGTCAGGCTTCATACTTACTGGATATTTGGGGTAATTCCCTCCAGCAAGACGATATTGACACCTCCTATGTGAGCAGTGGCACATGTCTCAGTCATCTTTTGATGTAGTACATCTTTAAGAAAAAAATATACTTAATGCTATTTCATTCAGTAAATTACTTATCCAGGTATGCCTACTGCTTTCAAAAATATAGCAGCAGGAAAAGAATTGAAAAATTACAGTTTTAGTAGTCACATTAAGTAATATCAAATTTAAACTGTGACAAGATGAAAGCTTTTGAAAATGAAAGGAGTGACTATCTTCTACAAGAATTTCCTTCATGACATTTTTTAAAAGTACATCTGTTTACAAAGAAAACATATTACACATGCATATACATACGCAAGGGTATAGGTAAGCCACACACATAAACACGTAAAGCTGCCATTGAATTCAATTGCAGAGTACATTTCAGCTTATCCCACCTTTCATTTTTTCTTTCAGGGTGAAGCTGCCGTGGATTCTCTTCAGTTCAGACTCCATGGTCAGGCCGCCGATGTCTGCCTCCAGGTGGGTCCGGTTCACCATGCCGATTCCAAAGACTATGAGCGTCACGTGCTGCGGCTCCGAAGTCACCAGGCTGCGCTTCCTCTGCGTGTCCCTGCCATTCTCCTGCTCATTCTCAAACACCACTCTACAAGCAGGTTCGGTTGGGCTTCGAACACCTACAGAAACACAACAGAGTCATTTAAGGATACTTCACAAGAAATCCTTGGCATATCTGATGTATATTTGTATTTGAGACCATGTATCATGTATCTTGCATATCAAGCAAACTCTTTAGGCAATCTACCTGTGCCTCACTTATTCCAATGTAATAGCATTGCAACTGAACCAAATCCAAGACACAATGGAGACAATAATTAGTGATGCGATTTCATTACACTCGGAGCATAATTCTGTGCAGATATCACAGCTGTGGATATGATATTCTGTGCATGAAAGATACTGCTCTCTGTTTAGCAGACGGTCTCACTTGACACTTTCTCATGTTTTCATTCTTTAGCTAAGAGAAGTCCAAAGAAAATATGCCAAACTAGTAACTATACTATCCCCTGAATATTTGCAGCAATCTAAGTACACCAACAAACAGCACGATGCCAAGTCAGCTCTCAAATTTACTGTGCTGTGCTAGAATACATTGGAAATAGAGAGGAATGATCACCCCAGATCTCAAAGCTTTGGGAGGAATTACAGCCCAAACACCTGTAATCTTTGCTGGAGTTCATTAAAATCTGAATTTCACCTCTTCTTCTCTCAAAGCCAGGTTCACAGATTATATTTTTACTCAGTCATTCCAAGGGCAGAAATTATCTCCCTCAGGATTGCTTATGTATGCGTTTACATATTTTCACTGAATGGTGATATACAGCAGTTCTATAAGCCACTTGAAAACAAAGTAGTACCTAGGGAGGAACAAACTCAATCCACTCTGTACACAATTAACCAGAAAAGTTAACAATCCCACAGCTGGTGCAAATCCAGATTAACCGAGCTGTACAAGAATATCAAGGACTGAATTTAAAACAAATCAATTAACATGTATCTAAGTCTAGAACTGAAAGAATCAAAGCATACTATAAAGCTAGGAAAGTATCTTTTTTTCTTTTGTGCACTATTTTGGTGATCTCATTACAAGCTCCCTTGTCATCCTTACCACTTGCCCCTGTGATACGAGTTAGATGTCATGGGCAACTTTCCAAAACCTTATGATGAAGCTTTAGAAGAATACACTTGAGCAAAAGCACACACTTGCAATTATTTGGATTCATGAACTAGCGTACCTGTTGGCCCGAAAGTTTCAGAAGACTTTTCTAAAATCCCAGTTGGATCCGAAATGAGTGAATAGAAGTTCAATAGTTTGTACATATTTTGCCAGCACTCAGCAGAAGGTTCGCTCTGTTCCGACACGGTAATAGAGTCAGAGTCATCCATATGAATAGTCATGTGGTCAACTACATCTTTTGAACCTTTCCTGGACACTTTAGAAGTTCTTCTTTCTGACCTCCCCAAGGAATTCTTGTTTCGAGACTCTTTTTTATTGTTCTCATTGTTTGTTCGTTTGCTCTTGGTGTTGTTCACTCTGTTACCACCATTAAGGCTTCCTCGAGAGCTTCGGCTGAAATCAGAAGAGCGGAAGTCTCTGTGTTTGCGGGTTTTAAAAGTAGGTGTCGGAGAGGCTGATCCAGCTGTGTATCTGCTGAGTTTGATGTCTGTCTGCGTGGCTTTGATATCATCAATCATGGTACTGAACTGATGAATGAGACGAACCAGTGCCATATCTACGTGCTGGCTTATGGACTGGCAAGAAATTGTGAAGTTACAGTGAAAAGTATTATAATAGCGTCTGTTCAAGTCATGAAAAGAAAGGGCATTGGTGGGGTTATGAGGTGTGCATATGGATTTCTCCATTACAACAGCACTAATACTGAAAGTTTCTAACATCAAAGCCGGCTTGAATTCAAGAGGAGGAAGATTGACAGCTCCTTGCCTAAGGAAAAAAAGGTACAAGTTACTATGTTGTTTCTTTTTATGGGAGTCAGATACTTTTTACACAGTGGTACATATAATTTACTGAATCCAACCTTTTATTTCCCTTAGGATACCATCTTCTTACCATAGTTCGAAATATCAAAAATGAACTTTTCTACTTTCATAGTGCACATTACCAACATAGTAATCATTCAGTTCTATGTCAACTTAGTTTGGCGTGCAATATTTCTGTCACAACCTAAAGCTTTGCCCAAAACCAGCAGAGGGCAGGTTCAGTATTTGCACTGAAAGCAACAACCTCATTTACAGGAGTAATTACAAATCAGCACTTAAGAGCCTCTCAAATTTTCCCCACTATTATTCCCACCAGCTTGCTCTTCCCCAGTCTCCAATTGTCAAAAGTAGCAAAGGTTTAAATACTTAAAGTTTCCAAACAATTCCACAGGAAGACTGAAAAAAAAATATTCTAACAGGTAGAGAAAACAGATAAGATTAAGGGAATAAAGGACTACTCCTAATTCTATGGAAGTGCTTTGGAATTCTGTCTTCACATGAAAAAACTCATTTCTATTCTTTAACCAATATACCTATTTTCAAATACCTCAGAACATACCTTCGAGCTCGTTTGCTTTTTCTTTCCTTTGCTGTATCTGAATCAACAATATCTGCTCTTAGGCAGTCCAAAGTTCCTGAGAAAGAAAGGTACTCTCCAAAGTACATTCTGTAGCAGAGTGGCACTGCATCCTGAGACTGGATTCCCGTGTAACTTAGCAGAGGTTTGAAGACAACCTACAAAACAAAACCCACTGATTTACTTCCTGTCTAGATTATTTACTGGAATAAAGGAATAAATGCTCCATCATTTGCTAATCTACAATATCAGCTACATAATATGGAACATTTTTAAGTTTTATTGACAGTGTTTCTCAAGAAAAGAAGGGGGATAAAAAGGAGATGCTTCATGGACTTTTTGAATAAAAAGACTGATGATACAGCAAGTTAGCACTGAATGCTTAGCTACGGGAGCAAGGTTTTGCATGCTCCTCCCAGTGAAAAGTACTCTGGAGAACTAGACTACTTCCATAAATGCTCCAATATATTCTTTGAAGTTATAAAATAATGTTCCATTAATCACCAATCATAAAGTTCGTTATGGAACACCTCAGAGGTTTCTTAAGCCTTTTGGCTTTGCATAGGAATTCATAAGAAACATGCACAAAAGCAGGATAACATTTTCATTGTTGTAAGATAATGGAGATAATGGTTGTGGGGTTTCTTTAATGTAATAACTAGTTTTTCCGTGCAGAACTCTGAAATACATGAGTAAACCATCCCTACCTGTGCATCTGCTAGCTGGACAGCAGGAAAGCCCTGGTTCCCCTCTTCTACACCTGCAATGTCATCCTGGCTGGTGCTGTGCTGCGAGTGCGTGCCATCCAAGGTGTTCTGGTCACTAGACAAAACTGTGTTGAAGTCTGAAGCAGAGGGTATCGTAGGAAGATTGGGTGCGACACCTAAAAAATGAATACCCATGGAACACTAACACCACAGCAAATTTTAACACCACCAACTCTATTAACTCAGCAAGATTATTTATATAGAAACACATGCCATACACATAGAAGGTCACAGCCGTGGACAGGTCTATAACCTCACAGAAATGGCACTGAGCATAAAGAACAATCTGATATTCCTGAAACGGGTAACAGAGATAGTCCAACTTATATTTGGAAAGCAGGAAAATATTTCCTTCTTTTTGTCCCCCTTCCCAAGGCTTTTTGCCTGTATTGCATTCCACAGGGCATCAGTAGCCTATACCATCAACAAAACAGAAGTTTTTTACAATTGCAGATACTTGCTTTTAGCTTTCAATGTGCTATAAGCTTCTAGGTTTTATTAGTCCCAATGCAAGATCCACTAATTAGATCTCTATAGATCAGTCTCCAGCTAAATATGCTTTTCATAAAAGTGACTATGCACAGCCAGTTCCCCGCAGCTGCTCTGTTCATGAACCATCAGACTTCAAGCACAAGGGCAGAGAGATGCTGAATCTCCTGCAGCTTGAGTATGGACTGGACTCAACCTTCATGAGACAGAGTTGCTCTGATTCTGATTAACCCTGATTCTTCAAAACTCAAATTTACAGCACTTGTCTGAGAGCCATGACTACACATCTCCACAGGAAAATAGTTTGGATAGAGCTGTGTCCAAGTTAAAAATCACTAAGTCTTAATTTCAGGAACATGAGCTTGTGAAAAAACTGTTATAGTTTCAGGAGGAAAAAATACAGCTTTTTCTGAAGAAAATAAAATAATTGAGAGCTATACTTCTTCCTTATGATTTGTTCTGCAGAGAAATACGTTCCAGTTTACAGAACAGCCACACCAGTTAAGTATGTACAGCACAAAGACGTTTCGTAGGATCAGACTATTTGTTCAATATTAAAAACAAATCAAAACAACTTATTATTGGCTAAAGATTAATACATTACCGTTAAAAGACTATTAATAGAAGAAAAATTCAAATTTAGTGTTAGTGAAAGTGAAAATTAACATACACACATTTGAGGATTATGAATGATGACAAGCCTACAAGAATAATTGCAACTAAATTGTTACATATCTGTTTCTTTAATACACTTAAGACTTTCTGTAGAGTCTCTTTTCTCTCCTTCATTCCCTTATACCAGCTGACCACTTCCCATCGCTGAAGAAGGTTACTTTCAAAATAGATGCTTACGTTTAGTCTCAAAATTGAACTGAGAAAGAGCCAGGATTCCAATGTACAAAATCTTCATTACAAAAAACTGCATATAAAAATTAGACTAACAAAATCTATGGAACTCTACAACTAAGGATGATTTTATGGCTTAGGTTTTTGCAGTTACACATGGTTTTGGAAGCTACATTGACAGTTCCAAATGTAAGAAAAAGCTAAATTTTTGAAGGCAGGGTAAGGGAAATGAAAACAAGAATTTTGCTTAAATCACATTTGTTCATTTTCTGGTTTGCTGAGAAGTCCCACAAGTAGTATTTATGCCTGTTTAACTTCAGTTTCTTGCTTAATTACATTCAGAAAGAATGTGGTAAACACAAGGAACAGCCAACCCAGAACAATCTCTTAAATTCAGCTGTAATTAGCAATACCTGTTGGAAGACTATTGTGCCCAGATTTGGTGGCCGGACTTTCTTGTACTACACTCCCTCTGTTGCCCACAGCATTGGACATCCAGTTATAGAAACTCACAGAAGATGGTTCAGACAGCAAAGGATGTTCAGATAACATGTCTGTGGCCACAGTATTTCCTATGCAGATAAATCACAATCTTTATCATTATTTGTATCAAAGTCAGCAAAAAGCAGGAATGCAGCATAACTTTACTGACAATACTTATTTACTATAAAAGCAAGCCTAATCCTCAAAGTTTATTCCAGTAAATTAGGTGTCAAGCACTACAGGTGCTACCACAGAAGTTATACAATGACACTAATGGATACTGCACTACAAGTGTCTCTGCGTTTGTTCATCTCTACCACTAATTAGAGGAAAGGAGTCATTAAGAATCAAAATACCTTTTTTTCTGAATAATAGTTCATTTCCTGACAGCAAAGGAGAGAGATTTTAGAGAAAATGCAACATCAAACTTAACTATTTTTCTTTATATAACAATGCACTCAGAACAATAATATAGAGCACAAAAATTTCAGCGTATATATTTCAAACTTCTACAAATAAATGGGTTCATTTGTTCAAAAGACCACTACTAAAAATCTACAAATTATTATACACAAACTAAGTTACTGGAACATCAGTTTTAGTCCAGTTTTTGAGCTACTTACAAGGTAAAGAAAAAATGACAAATACAGAATGATCACTTCATTTCCTTATTCACTCAAAAAGACTAACTTAAGTAATTATGTATTAAACTCAGAAAGTAGTAATGCTAAGTAAAAGCTAAATACTTTATTTATTTTGTTAGTTGTCATTTCTTTTTCCAACCTGATGTACATGCTATTTGCTTCTAGGAAGTGGTATGGTGCAGCCATGTCTAGGAGCTGCATAGTTAAACTATGATTCTTACCTGGGGGCAGGGAGGGGGAGGTGGGATCTTAAACAGAAATGAGGACTCATCGTGGAAAATATAGTGCCTTTTCTAAATTACTAAAATAAAAATCAACTCTCCCTTCACCTCCCATTAGCTTACTTATGCTACATCATACCTGTTCTTGTTAAAGAACTACTTTTAACTGCAGTTGTACTTCTTTGAGGAGTCCCTTCCAAAAGATTATGCAGGCTAGGAAAACTCCCAGTAAGATAGCTGAGCAGACTCTCCTTCCTTGGGCTTTCTTTCACTGCCATTCCAGAACGGCCAACGTGCACTGGTGAATCTGTAGCTGTATCTCCACTAGTGTAACTTAAGGAATGATACGGATGTATACCCTTGTGGAGAAAATAAAGAAACCAATTAACAACTGTGTAAACTGCAAGAAAGGAAGGAACATTTGGTTTGAAAATGAGATCAGAACACAACAACTATAAAATTCCTATTCCCGCAAACTTTTGGATAAGCAGCACTTTGGGGCAGGTTATACACAAAACAGGTATTGTGTATAAAAGTGCTGTTGAATTCTCAAGTATTTAAATAATTTTACATGTAAAAACAGTTTAAAAAGTCAAACAAGTAACAAATGGAACTACAGATGTGTAGAACTCACCTAAAGTAAGTTTGCAGAAGGAACAGTGCATATGACCAAATATAAGTCTCATTTGATTTTGGTCTTCATCTGAGGACCATATCCCCTCCAACCCTAGTATAACCGTAAGTGCAGGCTCTGGGGAAGGTGAAGGACAGCAGCTGGGGACTTCTGGCACCAAGAGGAAGGCTCCTGGTACACCTAAAGGCTTAAAACTATGAAACAGGTTCTCTACCCTCAAAATTGAAGAAGAGCCAGATGTGCTTTCAAGCAAAGCATCTGGGCCACCTATCCCTAAACCATGCAAGACCACCAGGAGGGAACAATAAGTGACAGTAGCGGGTGACTATCTGTTAGAGGGGACAAATGCACTGGTATACGCTGGGGTCTGACCAGCTGAAAAACAGCCTTGCAGAGGAGGACCTAGGGGTCCTGGTGGACACCAAGTTGAATGTGAGGCAGCAGTGTGCTCTCACTGGGCTGTCCAGCCTGGGGTACATTCGGCAGTAAGTTACCAGCAAGTCAAGGGAAGTGATCCTACCCCTCTGCTCAGCACTGGTGAGGCCACACCTGGAGTATTTTGTCCACTTACAGGCTCCCCAGTACAAGAGAGAAATACTGGAGAGAGTCCAACGAAGGGCCACTAAGATGATTAAAGGACCAGAGCACCTCTCATACAAGGAAAGGTTGAGAGAGCTGGGACTGTTCACCCTAAGGAAGAGAAGGCTCAGGGGGGATCTTATTAACATATGCAAATACCTGAAGACAGTATGCAAAGACAATGAAGCCAGGCCCTTCTCAGTGAAAGGGCAAAAGGCAATGGGCACAAACTGAAACACAGGAGTTTCCTCCTGAATGTCAGGAAATACTTTTTTATCGTGAGGATGACTAAGCACCAGCACAGGTTCTGGAGTCTCCGTTCCTGGAGATATTCAAAGCCATCTAAGACATAACCCTGGGCAACTGCCTGCAGGTGGCCCTGCTTGAGCAGAGGGGTTGGACAAGATGACCTACAGAGGTCCCTTTCAATCTCAATCATTCTGTGAAAAACCACAGCTGAAAAGGAATCAGTACAAGCCACCAAGCCGCATAACATACATAGAGAAGATAACAAATTACTCAAAAAAAAAAAACCCAAACAAAAAACAACTACCCCAAACCAAAAAAACAACCCCCAACACCCACAAACATTCAGCGACTCTTTCCTGTGCAGAAAGCAGAGATAAAAATAAAATATTGCTGTTTTCTGAACAGTATTGTGGCATGAAAAAGACACAGGAATTTTAGTCAATCTTAGATTTTGTATAATGATAGTTAAGTCTTCATTCCTGCTTCCATAAACAGATGAAAAGTAATAAATGTTAATGCACATCATTAAATGATGCACAGATATATTGTTTTTAAGCATGGCTCTGAAGTTAATTGGCAAGAAAAACAATAAAGAACAGATGTAGAATATAGGCCAAGTGATCCAGCATCACTTTTATAAGGTAAGGAAAATACCTTCCATGTGTTAGTTATAGTTAGTTAATTTTTAGACAAGTATTTATTCATCAGAATTACTTCTAAATAGGCCAGCTACAAAACACTTTCCCCTCATGCATGGTGCTAGAAACTTACCTTTATTTTCAGAACAGAATCACTGTGAGTGTGAGTCTTGGATAATTTCCTCATGATCTCAGCACCAGTTACAGGCCCAGAAGAGCCACCAGCAGGTGGAGGGCGATTAGCTGTTCCTTCGAGCAGCATCGTATGCTCACTGACAGTAGCTGGAACCAAGCAAATAATTTTTCTCATTTTTTATATATATGGGAAAACAAGATTACCTATTATTAGGTCCATTTATTTACAAGCAGTCATGAACTTCCTAATTCTGACACACACCTACACACAGCTATCTAGGGAATTAAAGGCAATTTTAAGACAAATAAGATGACCTCAGACACAGCCCTACCAGATTTTCTATAATAAACCAAGTAAAAGTTTTTGTATCTTTTTAATGTCATACAACTGTTGCTCTGTGCTACAGATCCAAAAGAAAGTTGCCAAACTTAACTTTCTTTTGCTGACTCTGGCATGGCTGATCATTTTTTGAATTAAGATGCTTACATTTGCATGAATTCCATCTATAAGTAAATGAATACAAGGCAGAAAAACTGCCGCTTCTGAAATTCTTGGTGAAAAATTGAATAATGTACACAAGGGGGAAACCGGTTCTAACAGTCTGTTTCTGCTCAACTGAAGTAGATATTTTAGAGAAGGGGGCAAAAATTTCCATCATACTGACAATTACATAGAAGTTTCACGCACAAACATCTTTGGTTTTGCTCTCTTTAAGCTGCCATCTGGCTTTTAATCAAAAGCAGATTCTCCTCCTGATTTTTTAAAATTATATTTTCCTCAGTGTTATGTAATTGTTATTTGAAATAAAAACATAAACATTGTATTCCTGAGAACAGTAGCACTGTACACAGATGCTACAACAGAAAGTAACTGAGTCAACTCAAGACAGCAAAAAAGAGCACTCCAAAAACGTGTATTATTTATGCCCTTCCTTTCTGTGCTTCTTACTGAAGTCAGCTCTATATCAAGTAGAAAGCTAAATCAGTAGCTTCTGTTAAATTGGCAATGTGTCACCTACAGAAATCTACAATATATGAAGTAGTAAAAATGAAAAAAAAATATTAACGTCTTCACAAAGAACAAGTAAGGTGGCAGGTTTGAAGCTATACCTGGGAGACTTCATAGAATTGCCTGTTACAATTCTTAACTGAGGTCAGAAGCTGCACAACAAAATTCTAATTGCAAGCTAGCAAATAATTAAGTTGATGTATTTTGTGCAGTAAATAACAACACAAAGCATGTGAAGAAAAAGAAGTTTCCTGTTTTGTTTTTCCCCAAGCAAGTAATAATAATAATACTGTAATTGTAGTTGTGCAGCAACAGCTTCAAAAAAAAGATGATTCTAAAAAAGAAGCTTGATGATTCTAAAACAAGAATATAATGTATCCAAGCATTAAAACTAAAGAAGAAACAAATGCTCTGAAAGGAGCTCTTTGTCCCTTTGAACTTTGATGGAGACAGAAGAACACAAAAATACCTGCATCAAATTCAAACTCTGCTCCATCTGCACTGGTGTCACTCTGAAGACCCCCTCCGTTGTCTAATCCAAGTCCATCCTCATGCTCGTGGCAGGCATTTGGCTGCAGTTTCACCGGCTGAGCTGGCCTGTGTAAGCTGACTCCTTTGAAGGCCGGGGTCACCACAATGAACTTCATCCATTGCCTTGCTAAGGCTACTAGGCCTTTCTTTAAGGTTACTAATGCAGGAAGGCCATCACTCTTTAAAAGAAAAATTAAGAAAATTAAAAATGGCTATCACAGCATTTTAAAGTAAACTGGGGAAGCAAAACAGAGAGAACTCCCTTAAATCTGTGTGCTCTAGAGGCTTATGACAGAAACATGCTGGCACCACACAACATCCACTGAGATATAAGAAGACATAGTCTAACAGGTAAAAATTATCGTTTCACTGAACACATTAAATACATTTATCTATATGACCTGAGCATCTAAGGGGCCAAAATAAACAACAGGAAACTGGTTTATTAAATATGAAACTAAAAGTAATAATAAGGCTCTGAACCATGGACAACAGCACTTGACTGACTGTAGAAGGAGAACTCAAATAAAAAAATGAGGGATTTTTTTCCATGTTGGTAAGCAGTATTTTAAAAACATAAATTTAAGGCAAAAAATATGAATTGTTTTGATTACATCATTGAATTGTGCTGAAGAAAAAAAACAAACTTATTTTGACCACAAATCAAACTGCTATTTTTGCCACAAATTGTGCTATTGCTGATCACTGGGCTCTCAGCTGAATATGCTGAAAAACGTAGTATTTAAATCTGTCAGCTGTGAAATTGGATTATGAAAATGACACAAAATCAGGAACAAACATTCCTCCTTATGCCTAATATGTTTGTTCAAACAATTATTTACCACTTCAATCCAGACATTAACATTATGAAGTCACCAAGAAAATTATATTAGATTCTTAAGCCTTAAAGTTTCTACAATTCTAGGTCTTTTCCTACACTGTCTGCATTATCCAAGTATTTCTAAAAGACATGAAAGCTCATTCTGAAGGAGAGAAATTGGAATGAGCTAACCAATGCATGTACTTGCCTTCATAATTGAGATTTATGCAGTTTTAAAACTACAGATGCAAATTTTTACTACTTTGCTGCTACCATTAAGAAAAGTGAATTCTGATAAAAAGGCCATTAACAATATTAAATACATGCCTTTATGGTTTATGATTTCTCATGTATTCCCTAATAAATAAAACTATTTATTTTAATAAATCTAATAAATAAATAATAAACCTAATAAATAAAAAAATGTAAACATAAAATAAATGAATAAAGATATTTATTTATTAGGATAAAAAATATGCATATACCCAAGCCACAACAAAAACAGCAGATCTGAAAGAAAATAAAATGAGAGAAGCCATACCTACTTATCAATTTAAGGATACATAAGAGTTTGGGTTATATTTACAATTTGTTAAATCAGGTAACAGTTTAAGGAAAGTTAAGACATTAGAATTGGTACAGTTGGAACTGACATACTGAGTTATTTCCATTTTTACAGGGTAACTCACCATGGTGGCATCCTCAATGATGGAGTAATTTGCTTGATGAAGGTAATGGTGCAATATATTGCACAGTAAACAAGAAGGATTTTCTTGCAAGAAACGAGCCAATTTGGTAAGCCTGTTGTACTTGCTTCTCAGAGGGAAGTGCACGCTTTTGTTCTAGATTAAAATGTAACAATTTTTCACATATGAATGTACTTGCAAACAGAACATGCACATAAACTACAAGATTCCAAACACTTCTAACCCCATTTTCAACTTCTGCAATAAAGATTTGCCTCATGGATACCCACCTTATTTTAAATTATTTTTATTAGTGGTATTTAAAAATTTTATGTAGTGGTATGTGAAAAATCACACTTGGTGTTTATTTATATGAAGTAATAAAACAGAAGGCTGGATTCAAGTTGCAGACTTTGTAAAGTTACCTCTGGACTAATAGACACATATGCACAGCTAGCTGAGATTTTCAAAGAAATTGTTTATTCCTAGTTGTAGAAAAACAGGCCGTTTTTTATTCTAATTTGATTTAATGCTAGAAAATAGGTAGGCAATCAAATAAGGGAGGCAGCAGTAAGAGACTGCCACAAAGGATGATTTTTGAGTACATCAGAAAAGCAGCCTGACACTAAGCTCGTCAGTCTCACGCTGCAAGACAGGTCCTCAACAACGGGTATTGCCTCAAAGCCTTCCCACTAGATGGTGCTAAGCAAACCGACAGCAGAAAACCACCCACGCACAAGAAAGCTCCTCAGCAAATCACTTTAACACACAGTTTGGCATAAAAACTCTACCAATCCGAGTTTTCAAAAGAAGATTTGTCTATTTTGTGCTTCTCATTAGAATGTTTCACCCTCACTATGCTTGCCTCCCTTCCTCCAACACTACACACAATGATTCAATACACTGCGAGAGCACAGAAATTCACATTTTCTCCCAAAAGATAGCCTGAATATTTCACAATTCAACACACTTTCATATTTCATTAAATGTACCAGACGCTACAGCCGTATTTCTTACTCTTCCCTTTCAAAAGGCAGAATCTCTAGTTATTTCACCTGGAGATGCACTCCTGTAAGAAGAGCAAGACTTAACTAGTAACAGCTGAATTTTTCTTCCACTGAAATTTAGATTGTGTGCAAAAAGCATGGGTAGTGAGTTCTTGTGACCAGTTCTGGAAGTAAAGGCTCACAGGAGGTGCTATACGTTTCTCAGCAAAAATACCCAGAACCTCAAACAAATATGTGTTACATATTACACTGCTCTGATCTGCCTATTGATTTTATAAAGGCCTTTTACCTCTAAAGCTTCTGTCATAATGCAACCCATAACAGCACAGATTCGCAGGGTTCCTTCAGTTTCTAGCTTATTTAATGATGATTTCACTTGATCAATGGGAACAAGCCAAGCACCAACTGCAGGCGTTGCAGTACTCAGGAGGTTCAGCTGCCTATTGAGAAAAACAAAAAGAATTGGGTATTCAGACTCAGCAGCAGCAATTAGCAAGATTTTCTAATGCTATTATGAATGACATTTGCATAGGTGGACTATGACAGAACAATGTAACAAAGTAATGAACACAGACTTATTGCCCAGAAAATGAAAACTGGCAAGAAGTACCTAAGGCAGGTTTTGTTTTACTCACTCACAGACTCATGATTCCATCCACTCTTGCTACCTCTATTCCCTCCTTTTCCCATTTGTATTCCCTACTGAAATCATACAGTTTGAAATTCTCATCACTGACTGAATCCCACGTTAACAGTTAAGCAATACATTGTGAAGGACTTTTGCCGAAGGGTTGAGGCAAGAGTATTAGGAAAATCAGAGCATTTTCTAATATATAGCTCTATACTGAGCTTAAACTACTGACAGAGGAATATTTGGCCTGTTCTACAAACACAATATGAAAAACTCTCTCAGAAAGATGTATCTTGATCTTTATAGTGCGATGGCAGTAAGATCATGGGTTAAACATCAGGTTGAATACCAAAAGCACTGAGTGGTTTTCTTCTCTAGCATCTCTCCTACTTAAAACAAATACTCTCCCCTGCCTTTCTCCCACATGCATTTCAGTCTCCCTGGATTTTTTTTTGTTGTTTTGCCTTTTGGGTTCTTTTTTTAAGATCTTTCTTTTCTTCTTTTAATCATATCTAAGTAAAAGTTTTCTAGCAACACTTCCATATAAATGACAAGAACATAAAATTGAAGCAAGAGTTACTGTGATATATGTAAAATCAAAAATTTTTATTTCCAGAGAAGCTTCAAAGATTATTGAAGTTACATTCAGACTTGAACAAATACAACAGCAATTTAACAAATCAGAATTGCCATTTTCTTTCTTTTAAATCAGTAGAATTATACCTTGAAAATACATGGGCTGGAGAGCGCACATTTGTGGGGGCTGCAAAACTAAACCAGATTTCTTTGATTGTTAACTTCATGCTGCAAGAGTCAGGGGGAGGAGGCATCAAGGGTATATCTTTTTTCAGATCATCAGATTCAACCCCTTCATCCTTAAAAAAAAGGAAACATGAAGTCAAAAGTGAAATTCTTTTCCAAAATGATTACACGGAAAGGCACCAATATACCATACTGTGCACTGTTCATAAGAAGTAGCTTCCTATGCATTTAGGCAAAGCAAAATAAACCAATGCTGTCCACCAACTCTCCCAGGACAAGAGCAAGAGACCTTGCAAGAAAGCTGGAAGTTTAATGTGCAAGCAGACAGTACACATTCAGTTGGCACAAGACATCTGCTAAATTGTCAATTTCTTATTTTGAATCAATCACTTTAATAAAAAAAGAAAACCCACAACCGAACACTAGTCATTTTTACACAGTGTGTATGTACCTGCTCATCTGAAACTGAATTTCCATTAATATCCGAAGAGGGGCTTATTCTATCACAAGGAAGGTTATCATCAGACACATCAGTATTGTAACCACTGCCAGTTGGAGAATCTGAAGAGTTATTTGATGCAAGCAATCCACCTCTCTCTGTATCTCGTGATTTACCCATGACTCCAAACGTATTATACAATACTGCTCCAGATTGTCTTCCTCCTATGAAAGCACACACACCAAGACTGTAAATGTTTGCCATGCATAAACTTCTATAAATTACATCCCATTGGAAAGATCTGCACTTAAGAGGAGAAATACATACATAAACAAGGTGCATTACCATTTTACACAACAATTTATCACTACTATTTTTATACAATAAGTGAAAAGCTCGTTGTAGAGCTTCTGACAGTTTGTTTCAAGAGACTAAGAGGATTCACAAAAAGACTGCTTTTAAACTATTCCCTGAAAAGATTAACTTGGATGACAGAAAATACATATGTTGTTGTTTGGGGTTTTTTTCCCTTTTTCAAGGTAGCTTTACCCCGCAAAGCAAAACTCTGGCCCTCTACACAGACACTTACTGTGGGTATGATTGTACGGTCATTTAAGTGATCAGTGAAAGCACAGATTTCTACCTTCACTGTAAGGTCAGAAGCTGCTGAAACTGGTTTATATAGAATTATTTCATACATTGTTATATGTGGTATTGATTACTAAAAGTTCCTTTACTGTATAATACACTATGTGATATAATTTTTTTTACTATAGATGTGTACTATTTAGTATCACCTCTATTCAGCAATTTCTAATCACATAACTGCTCAAGTAGAAGACCTAACGACAGAATTGTTAGCAGTTTCATAAAGCAAAATAATATAAAGCCTACAGAAGCCTTACCTTTTATAGTTAAATTTTCAATTCCACACTCGAACATTATCCAGCCCCACTTCTCTTGACTAGGACCAATTCGAGTTACATCTGGAACAGCTTGTGGATCCGTTTCATCTACAAAAGCAAACTCATCCAACTCTTCTAAAGTAAAAAGAACTTTTGATTTCCCAAAAGGAATAGCTGTTATTGCACAAGTTCCAATATCTGTGAAAACAAACATATTTACCACTTTGTTACAAAATGAAAAAAACTTTACATCTTCAAATAGCTCTCTGAGATTTACAGTGTTTTGGAAGTGTTGCCCCTTTAGCATTCCTCAAATGGGAGGATGCGAAGAAAGAAAGAAAAAGAAAAGAAAAATCAAAAGTACAAGCAAGAAAAAAAAAAGCCAGAAGCATAGCTTATAACGTCTAAAAACCTTACTCCTAGAATGTTACTATGCACAGGGTAATTTTTAAATTCAGAAAAACAGGACCAAGCAACGCAAAGTTGAAGCTTCAAGACATTCCCGATACTAAAGTATCTGCTGCCTTTGTCTTTTTATAGTCATGGTTCCAAACGCACGTGTACAAACAAGCTCTTCAGGTTTTTATCTGAAACTGGTAATTAGCTTGAAATTACTTTACAAAGAAAAACATTCCTAATAAATACCTAAAGTTTAATAGCAACAAACAACAGTGATACTGACAGTGCTTTTGGATAGTATGTTTTAGTAGAAACACATTTGGTGTTAACTATAGCATTCTTGACCAATATTTAGAAATGGTGTTCTAATTTTAATTCAAAGATGGCTTCCTGGGTAAAATCAAGTCTGTCTACGCCTGTGTTAGAAGGATGTAAAGCACTAAGTCTCACTGATTCCTAAGAAAATACAGATGCAGCCAGTTTTTAATTCATTATGATCTCTGCTGTCTAAGATCCAATAGGGTACTATGCCACTTTGATTTCTTTGATGTTAGGATGTAGCCTAAATATAAAACCTTTCTTCTAGTGACATTTGTGAAGGAACATTTTCAATAAATTTATACCTATTGCCTATTAACGCGCACACAGAGCTAAATGTCAAATACCCGAGGAAAAGAACGAGGCTGAGTCAATTTACATCCCTTCCAATCCTCACCCTCTGCCTCCAACTTCTAACTGCAATATAACGTATAACTCCAACTTATGAAGTATACGTGAAATGCTAAGAGCCCAAGAGAGACATTTCTCAAACCTTTTAAATAGAATATGATGCGTTTCCTTTGTTAGAATTAAAAAATTACTTGGTCTTCTTGAATGTCTGCAGCATACCTAACACAGGACACTTTGCTAAGATTCCACCCATAAATAAGTAAAATGGACATAAACATTTTAATGTTCTCTCATGACTTTTGTTTTTCCTCCACTTTCCTTTGCTCATTCATCTTTGCACAGCAGTGGGGTTTTTGTTTATTATTGTACTTGTTTCACAGACTGCTTCCTCATATCCTAAAGATTCCTATTCTTTATTGGAGGGAGTAAAACACGACACTAACAGGTACAGATTCCATCAAAATTGAATCAGCTTTAACAAAAACTGCCTCTACATTTAGTCATCTTTTCCAGGTTAGCCTTTCCAGGGTCAGGAGTTACAGCAGCTGAATTTAGTTCATAACTTCTTGAAGGAATTTCCTTAACATAAACAAGAAGGAAGACAATTGAGTAGATCTCATCTTCAGTTTTATAGTCACTACAGCTAAAAATCTACAGCTTGCCATATTGAAATTGTCAGTAAAACAGACACATTATACTTATCTTGAAATTGTTAGAAAGTAGTAAGAATGCAAATAAGCATAATTCATTCCCTGCATCAGGTGAGAAAAAATCGTAGCTGAAATGAGATCAACTGGGAGGAAGGGAATCCAGGCCTGAAGTTTCACCAGTGCATGTCAATATTTACAATACAACTCATCTGCTGCTCAAACTGCTTAGAAGTTTGTCTTGATAGTTTTCACTCTACCTACATTTAAATCTAGCACTTTAGTGGAATAACAGAAAAGTCAGAGGGACTATCCTAAACTTATTTTTAGAGTATCTGCAAAATCTCCAGGTTCAAGTGTCTTTTATCTGTGCTGATTAAAAAAACCCACAACCAAACTACAATTTCAAAGCCAACTTCAATCACTTGCTTCTATGAAAACTGCTGTTTCCACAATTTTAAGAAATGCTTACCTGTTGTATCAAGGCCTCTAAGTTGCCCATGGACTCGATGGATGTTCAATTTAGCAGCAATTTCTTTTCCTTTTTCTGCTCCAGCATTGGATCTCAGTGAGCCAGAAGACTGGGGCTGCATTTTACTAGTTTGGATGTAACGATCAAACGTGACAGAATTCCTCCCAGTTTCTGCATTGTTTGAAGTTTCCTCAACTATACCCCTTTGGATATAAGGAAGAAAAAACAATTAAGCAAATCTCAGATAAACATATTTCATTTTATTATTTTTGTTTAAATTTTTAGGTGACATTGGCACAGCAGTGTTATAAAGAGATCTTTGTAAGACAGAAGATACATATACTTTGGTAGAAAAATACTGAAAAACTTTAATTTTATACTGCATGACATATTAGCTTTAACTTTTTCTTGCTTAAGTTGCAATAATATTCTGAAAGGATTCCTCCACTTCTTAAAGAAACTGCAATTCTTAGATGTTAGTTTATCAAACACAGAAGACACATTTTCTTGCTTAACTCCATCATAACAACTTTTTCAAATACTCTCCAGAACTGTGAAAAACTGGGATCGCTCTAAGTCCTTTCACCAACTTAACCACAAAGAGCAGCAAATAGTGATATGTGTTATTCTTACCTATTCATACGAACTTGTGTAGCAATTCTATCAAAACACAAAGCTACCAACGAAACATGAGTCACTGTTTTGCCAGAAGAAACTCCTGGGGATTCATCAACAGATGCTTGTAGTAAACACAGGTTCACCTATACATAGAATTCCCCCAAAGAGTAAAGAAATTTAGAAAACTATGTTACATTAAGTATACATCACTAATTTCTAATATAATCTTATCTTATATTTCACAGTAAAATGAAAAAAAAAAAAAAATTAAACCATTGCACTTAGCAGATGTAAAAACATAAAGACATGGAATCCTTAAGAATGTTATCGCTACAGTGCACACCTGCCATAATAAAATTAAGCAGCTCCAAAGCAGTCTATGCTGTTTAAAATATTAGTTATCTAGCACAAATACATAGCTTCAATTAAGCTTTGGGAGAACTAATAGGGATGCCAAATAAGGGTAATTTGTGAGACGTGTACTAATAAGCTAAACAAAAAGTTGTTACCTTTGGTACAGTAACATTGGCCTGAAGACCTTTAATTGTCACATTATCTTGCTTAAGCGAGAGATTGGTCTGTGCTGGTCCCTGGTTTGTTGTTCCTGTAGTGGTAGTGTCTATTTTTGTTCCTCTAATATCCTGCTTTGAAGATAACTTGGAGGGAGGAAAAAAAAATAACCTTATTCTCACTGAAACTAAAGCTCCTAAGATCAGGATGGTTTATGAGCACTGAGGCAGCAAGAGATTCTGACTTCATTTAAAGCACAGTACCATGATTTCAAGACAGCAGATCTAGATCCATAAGGGTAGCAATGCCATTCTGCAATAAACTTTCTAATGACCAGATTTCAGCTGAAAGTTTGAGTTCTACATATATTAGTTATAAAGAACAACTTATTATGAAGTAAATAGTGTCCACTTTGAAGCCTAAGAAATTATAAACTATAGATATAGTCTTTAACTTGGACAGCAAGATCTCCTAATTCTGTAGAGCTACCATACAATTCTTTTCAAGCTAAATTAACTTTTTAAGGTATCAGATGAACCGCAAATAAACCCCACATGTACTCTCACAAAGTTTGAGCTTTCCTTTACCTCACAGATCTCCCTAACTATTGTAAAATAATAAATTATGTATTGTTGATATGAATATAATACCAAAGAATATCAATTATAGTAATTTCTTAGAACAGAACATATTATCTCATGCAAATTACTGTAGCTACTGACTAGACTGTCCAAATTAGAAAAACTTCACTTCCATCCTGTAAGAGAGACTTCAGGTCACTGAAAGACAGCATGTAACAGTTGATTATAATAATGCAGGTGTGATAGGCACAAGATAAAAATTAATACATATTCCAAATTAATATAGCATTTAACTATCTCAAAACACTGAATTTAATTAAAACTTTTCTACATAAAACATAGAAAACAATATTCTTTCAAATCTTTGTGCATTTTTCTTGTTCCCTTTCTTACATTTTCTGAGAAGCTTGTTTTGCTGTTCTGTACAGCATCTCGAAGAACTTTGCAGTGCAGATCATCCACGATTGCTGCTGGGTGTCGAGAGCTAGCACAATGCACCATTGCTTCTATATACCTGAGAAGAAACAAGCCCAAAACAGACCATTTAAACTTCCACACCATCAATAATATTTAATTAGCACTACAGAGAAAAAAATTAAGCACCAACAGACATAAAGGGCACTTGCGAGGTCACCACAACATTCTCTTGCCAGGAAATGCAGAATTATATTCACTAAGTACAAGGCCCTACTGTTCCAACAGTCACGTTATTCAATCCTTTTGCCTAAACCTTTGCTGAACAAAACAGCTTTGATTTTAGACAATTTTTAGCATAATCAATTAACACTGCAGTAGTAAAAGTAAAATTAATTACCTATCCAGCGCCTCTGCTACAAGAGGAGTCAGAACTACATCTACAGTTCCTTTTACTTCTACAATTGCCGTTGTCCGCGTTTGGAAGACGGGATGATCCAACGTCCATTCTTCTGTTATTGTTTCATCATCTGTATTTTCTGCAGACTTCTTTTCCAAAGGAGTATAAGGTGTACTAAAAAAAGTCAAATACATATTAATAATCTAAGTTTGTAAAAGAAATACAAAAGTGTCCTGGTATCATTTTAATTCTTAACAAAATGGATATAATGGCAGGTTTCTTCTTATTTTAGCTAACCACATAGCTTAGAAAACATACAAACATAACCTGAGGGCAAGGCCTTTCCCTAGATTCAAGTTCAGTTTTTGCAATGCAATGTATACATGCCATAAGCACCTCCCAAATTAATTTAAATTTAGTTGCAATTTGTAATCTTGCAAGTGTATGGGTGAAATCATTTAGTGCTTTCACAGAATACTTTCTTTTTGACCAAAGCCAAACACCTTGTAATAGAATACTCTGTTCTAAAATAGATCTGTACTGAAATCTACTGCTACAAATCAAATTTTGGAAGGGCTACCAAGAGCCAAAACATTGAACAAGAGGACCAGGAAAACTCTACTCTTAAAAAATACACTAATAGCGTTACGCAGTTTTCAACTTACTTAGATGTGGATCCTGTAAGCTGCATTCCTCTGTCCAGTAACGAATTAGCTGTGAGACCCTGTTTAACAATCTAAGACAGAAGTGCAAAGAAATTCATTACATTCCTTCTATATATGAAAAAAAATACCCACAGAATCTCCAAATAAAGATTCTTCTAACATTTTTTTTCTTTAAAAAGTTTCTTCATACGCAGATTCTTCAATATAGAATAGAAAAACTCCTAGGTTTATTTTTTTTAAGTTACTTGAAAGATCAGATGATGAAGTTTTTAGAGAGCTAAATAGTGACTAATAGTGACTAATTGCTTTTTTTAAAAAAATACTTCAAATACTAATTTACAAAAGGCGTGCATGAACACAAAGCTTTTGCTGCAAAAGGATAACAAATTAAATTCCATGGCTTAGACACCTATTTTCTATTACATCATTTCCATTATTTTTCATGTATTTCATTTCAGCTTCTTCCTTCAGCATGTGGGTTCATATCACATAAATCACGAGGAAAAAAAGCCCAAATATTTACCAAAATAATTTGCTAAATCTGAGTTTCAATTTTACTTTGAAATAGAGCATCTACAGCCTATCAGTATTAGGTTTACTGCTGCTGAAGTTCCATGTAACATATTTTAAACAAAACTCACATAAATTTCCTTCAGCTGCGTATCATTCAACAGGCAGCATTTTTAAGTGCAATAATGACAATTCAGAACACACATTCTATCCACAGAATTCTAACCCCATCTTTTTTTTCCCACAACCTCCCAGCCAGACAGCCCATGATCTGAAGTCCGAAATACAAGGTATTCCTTAACTAAAAGCAAAGAAGTTTCAAGTTTCTCATAGTTTTAGTTAAACAACAGGTGTACTAAGCAATTTTAACTTGTTTTGAACTCTCATTCCTTTCCCTACTCCTCCTTTCTCCATCTCCCATACCTTAAAAGTTGGGACAGAAAGTTGCTCAAAAGATGATGAACTTTCTTCACTTGTTGGGGTGTCAAGGTCTAAAGGACGATGTAATGAGGATTTTGATGTTCTTTTGTTAGTTGGATGCTTTACTGACCAGTTGATCACCTGGAATTGTGTAAGATAATTTTGGTAACATGCCATTACAGGCTGCTGGGAAGTTATTTGCTCACTTTCCACAGTCTTCTCAGATTCCATGACATACATGTTCTCAACATGTTCATCTTCGCCTCCCAGAGCTGAAACAAATGAAGCCTGTGAAGGGTGAGTCTTAATTGGCAATGTTTTAACATCTTGACTAATGTCTCCATGGATTGTGCTTGTTAAGGGTCCTTCCACGCTGTGATAAATAGACCCTCTACTATATTCAATTTTCTGAGCTTGCTTTTTTCTCTTCTTCCTCCCTGGATAGGTTCCTGGGCCTTCATCACTACTTATTGGCTCGAACTCCTCTGCTGCAGAGAAATAAGCTTCGCTATCAGCCATTGACATACTGGAATCCATTGAGCGATACTGGTGAAATGAGTTTGAGTCTGCAGATGGGGTATACGGAAAAGAACCAAAGCTCCTTCTCTGCTTTGGGGAGTCCAAGACATTCTCGTCGCTGCGGGACACGTCACTGCTGAACTGCACACCAACTGGCACAGGCTGCTTGTCCCCGTAGAAGGCCGCTGTGAGGCTCTTGGTGCTCCCGAGCCGGGTGGAGCACACCGACGCTTGCCGCTTCAGCGGAGACCTCATGGGAGACTGACCAACAGGCCTTTCCTGGTTGCCAGGGGATGCAGGACTGCCCTCTGCACCGTCAACTGCAATGCTGCAAACAAAAATGAAAAGTTCATTTCTTAATTTATTATTAATGCTTCTCTTTTTACATTATAGAAGCCATCAAATCCTTCAACAATTCTGTGACTTTCTATTAGCACAGCAATTATTCTCATGATGCTGATTATATACCAAATTCTGCCACTTGTTAGTGCACTTGTCTACATATAGGGGATGTAAAGCAAGTCCTGTTGTCTTATACACTGGATTTTCTACCCAGATCAGGTTACCCTACTAGGGAACCAGATGTGCATTCAAACTAGGAAATACACTTCAGCAGTACCACTAGAAAATAACCAAGACTTTATAAACTGTTAAATGTAAGGGGTTTTTCCTGTCATAACGTGTTTAAGAGTCAAATTATACATCTACCTGGACAGAGAGTACTAACCTTCCATGACCATCTTCCCTTTTTGCACCAGACAAGAACTCCTTCTGTCCCAAGTGATCCTCAGTAGTTGATGACGGGCTGTCCTTCTCACCTGCAAGCAAGGGGAGTGCAGCACTAGAACTACTCGTTTCCTCCGAAGATGATGAGGAGCTATGGGAGCGTAACGGCACTTGTAGGCTTAGATGTTGTGCTTTTCTTTCTATTTCTATACCCATAGATCTGCAATCCCAATCTTTTCGTTTTACACCATTTGCTTTACCTAGAATAAGAAATAGAAAAGAAAAATTGGACATCTGATAACACAACTGCAATGGTCTCTTCCCTGCCCACCAAAAAAAATTCCTTATTAAGTAAAAGCCCTACTTTTGAAATGCATAGACATATCAGCATGTTGTACTAACAAAAAGGCATAAAATCATAGCAGCAAACATCAGATATTCTTGGTAGACTGCTTTTATGTAAGTAAAACAGAAGCAAGTCAAAAAACTTTTTTACTTAGAAAGCAGTTGCACATTAATATAAAGATTCAGCATATGAAAGCTTGCTCATTACTTGCAAGCTACGGTTTGCTCTTGGAAGGGCCCATGCCACTACAAGACCTCTTGCACAAGAGTGCAACGAGTACTACTCGTTAACCAGAATCAGAAAGACTAGTCAGAAAGAATCAGAAAGACTAATAGGCAGTTAAAAATTATACTTTTGGGCAAAACAGAGTAAAATCACAGTACAATGCCTTCTCACCATCTAAAATTTTAGGAATCTCCTTAGTAATTATCCATTCTCCTGGCTGCAGTAAAGACTGCCCATAGAACATATCAGATTCTGCACTTGTACTTGAGAAAGCAGAGCTGCTTGAAGGTGTCAGTTCCTCAAGTTTGAAAAAATCAAGTCCTGTTAACGTGCCACCGAAGAATCGACAACCACCAAGACAGCCACACTTGTTCTTGCTTCTCTTATTCCTCAAATTATCATCAGGCCACAAAAACCACAATCTACACAAAGGCAGAAAAACAGGAAACAAAACAAAAACATGACGACGTCAGCCTTAGTAGATTTAAATTCAGTGAAAACAAGATTAAAAAATATCCCTCTTTTATATGTTAGCTTCTATTTCACGCAGCATAACATCAGTAAGAAAGATTTGTACCTGAAACACAGATGTCAGACATAAAATCCAGGATTAACTCCAGAAAGGAGCAAATCACAAATTTATATGCAACCATGCTCAGGCACAGATTATGTCCACTTGCCACAATACACGCTAATTGTAACAACCCTACTCTCTGTAGGGAGGCAAGCACTGCAAACACACTTCACACTGGTGGATACTGCTTATGCCAGGGAAACTGGTCTTTGGGGAGACACACAAATCACAATTACACCAGGCATTTTGTTTACTGCTGCTCATCAGCTTGCTCAGGAATCTTAGATGCCTATTTTCAGTCCAGCCTAAGAACAAAGGACAAACTCTATTCCCTCCTCTCCCTGATCTTCATTTTGGGCAATATGTAAAGGCAGAGGGAAAAGTAAGTTTTGTCAAAAAATCAACTATTTCGTATAGTCCAAGCACATTCAAACCACCAACTCCATAGCTAAGCTTTCAACATACTTTAATAAAAATTACAAGAAATTGCAATCTATGTAAGCAAAAAACACCCCAGAAGCAAAAATAAAGTTCCATCTTTAGATGAATGTATTCACTTACACCACCCCCCCTCCAAATTCTAATGCGTCTCCTTTAATTGTATCTCTTACCTCTTAGTTCGGTTATCATGTGTTTCTAAAAAATGTCTCTGCACTTCATGTTTAGAAGGATGATCAGCAGCTAAAGCGATGTCAGCAGTGATGAGCCCCAAGTTGACAGAGCCAGCTTCCAGCCAATATGCCCTCCTTAATATTGGCTGAAGACCAGTTCTGCAATTGTTCACCTGCTCGACATACTGTCTCAGTTGAAAGTCTTGAATAGCAGCACTTACACCTTCTCCAACAGACTGGTTGTGGAGGTTGCAGTTTGCAATACGGATAGCACCCATCTGACAACATAAACTCTGATTAGTCACGAGTGAAACAAAGGAAGGGTAGCCTTAGACCAGTTAACACACCACCTACTGCGTTCCAGAAAGATGTCAGCAAACTATTCTCTCCAAAAAAGACAGAGAACAAGTTTTATATGCAGGCACACACACACACGGACACGCAAAAGACGACAGGCCTAGAAACTAGTTTCAGCCAGTTTTTAAATAACAAAAATAAAATCTCTACTTCGGAGTCTCCTTTTGTAAGAGGATTAAAAAGGAAAGCTCAGCTTTGGACAGATGTTGTAAAGGATCTTCAAAAATTAAATCATTATTAAATTCTTCCCTGTCATCTAAAACCCAAGAAATCTGAACCTTTCAATATCAAATATTTATTTTATATGATATATATCTTTCTATGTCCTTAGCCTAAAACATCAATTATGTAACTTTGAATACATAGCTGTATTAACTCTACCATTAATAAATACCTCACTGAGACAACCATATTAAACACTGCAAAACTGAAGAAATTCCAGATCCTAACCTTTAATTGAGATCCACATGAACTGTGTTACAGTAGCCCTTATATGATCACACTCCATTACTTTCATTGGCGTAACACCAGTAGTTTTGTTGAACCACAGAGGAGGCTGCCCCTCTCCTACGAAAAGCCCAGCATTGGCAGGAGCCAACCCTCTCCTAAAAGGAACCAGAACTTTACCCCCACATTTCGCTGTGGAAACTGGTCACTACATAACTAACCCACCTGCCCATACAGTATCAATCCTCCCCAACACTGGTGTACCCTAATAAAAGGTGACATCGCCCTGCCACACATGCTTAGTCTTCAAGCTTCAAATAATCTGAAGACATTGAACCAAGTTTCCTGCACAGTTTGAGTCCTCTCCAAAAAGCCACCATGAAGTACCTGACATTTCAGATCAAGTTTTCAATCTTTTCACAGAGAAAAGAAGGAAAGCTGAAAAAGAACCTGGCCGTGGAAGAGCAATGCACAGGGCTCATATTAAATTATTACTTCTCATCTCTGTTACAGACTATAAAGGAGCACTGGAAAACTTATTTTATTTTTTTTTTAATTTAAAAAAACCCCACACATTCAGGATATAATTTTCTAGAGTGGTTCAGGTTATTAAACTGCCTTTAAAAATACTGCCATTCATATTTATGCCTGCAAACACAGTTAATAATTGTGATGGTGCTTTGTAATATTGGACTCAAAAGAATGTGGAGACACAAAGGCATTTATTTTACTGCCACAAGGTAGCAAGCCATTCAAATGACAAGATACAATATCATTAAAAAATGTCGAAAATAATTACAACTTTCCTTCAGTTAGATTCTTGCTCATAATGTGAACCTGTCCCCAAAACCTTACATGTTAATACTACCTTTTAAAACCAAATTTATTAATGGGCAGCACAACTCCTAGTCCAGCACAGCACTTGTCTCCTTTTCTGTTTTTACCATAACTCAATTGACTCTTAACTTATATTTTGCTACAAAATTTTGCTATATTTTGGGCAAATTATTCCAGTCTTCTCATGTATGACAGGATAATGGGAAGAATATCAGCTCTTTTCTGCACATCCTTTTTTGAGCAGAGGCTACACCATGCAATACTCTAGATTAGGTTAGGCAATGGCACTAACACCTCTCCCGTCTCTACCAAAGACAAATCCTAATTCAAACAGCTGTTTCACTTAAGATGACCACGAGTTATCAAACACTGACTTGTACACAATCCATATCAATCATTTCCAGTTGCTGAGTTGCTAACTTACAGCAAAAGTTCCTATTAATTTTCAGGTACAGACACTGAGATTTATATTGTGCAGAGTTTTCTTAATTTTTTTACACCAATCCTGCATCCACTCTAATTTTGACAGACATCCACTCCTCCTTACTATTTTCCAAGATCATTAATGGAATTAGTAAGCATGAGCCAAATTGACCTACTCCTGGCTCAGTCCAAGCCAACTTTTCATCACTTAAAGTTTCAGAAATTCTGCTTAGTCCAAGCAATAAATTCATGTAGCTATTCTACCAAAAAATATGAAGAACTCTATTGACAAAGAAGTATTTTAATTGCTGTTAAGAGAAATATTTTTACCTTTATATTGGTGGCACAGCCATGTTCTACCACATACAGGTCTGCTCCATCCATGGCTAAGCGTGTCATAGTGTACTTTAAGTCATCAGATGTTGGGCATGGCCCAGGGACACAGTTCAACTGAAGAAAAAGGGGGGGGGGGGGGGAAGAAAAAAAATATATTTGAGTGTACATTAGGAGTTTTAGTTTAATTTGTGCTTATCCTTTTATTTATGTTCTGCTTAGCAGAGGCCTAAAACTAGAGCAATAAAAAGTGACTTATTCTGCACTATCAAGATGAGTATGAGATGGGGTGTTTCTGTGCTGAGGTTCATTTTCACTAATGCACATTTAATTCTTTGGTCCAGCAACACCAGGGCACCCAGTTGGCTCTCCTTGCTTCCACTAACAAAAGGCAAATCAAGGCTTCTGATAGAGAACACCACAAAAACAGGAACCAAATAAGGAGAATGTCAAGAGATGAAATCCAGGAATCGTACTTAATGTATGGCAAGCCTCCTTCGGTCTTCAGTGACTGTGTGCACAGATTCCAAGATTCAAACATGGAAAGCAGAATCCACAATGACATGATGGTTTGTGGTTGGTTGTTTTTTTTTTAAAAGGTTCATGGAAGCTGTAAACTGTCTGCTTAAGTCTCCCACCAAAGCACTGGAACAGTTTGCCCAGGGAAGTCATGGATGCCCCATCCCTGGAAGCGTTCAAGGCCAGGCTGGATGGGGCTTTGAGCAACCTGGTCTGGTGGGAGGTGTCCCTGCCCATGGCAGGGGGGTTGGAACTCAATGATCTTTAAGGTCCCTTCCAACCCAAAGCATTCTGTGATTCTACTGTTTCATCAACAGAGGATAAGGGATGACAAAATACCATGGAAATGTGCCAGGAGCATGAGGGGAAGTATGACCTTTGTCTCTTAAGGGACACACAGTATGTCCTTTGGCTCTTAAGTGTCACTGGCATGATTTCTGTGGATATCATTTCTCAAAATAATTCATAGAGCACAAAAAGGTTGTGCATATCCACAGGAAAATCCACAGAGAACCACTTTTCTTTCTAAAACATAATTAACTATAATTTATCAAAGGGAACATCCAATCTCTCTATATACTCCATGTTCTTGATAACTTGAAGCTTGATCTCTAAACTGTTCCAAAGAACCTGTGCAAATATAGCAAGCAATTAAGACAGATGAAAGGTTACCTTAGAGTCACAAAACCGACGATCAATTCCATGCTGGCATATTACTACAGATTTTGGCCTTTCCAGTTCAAACTCCCGGCACACCACATGGAATACAAAGGTCTGCCCCCATTCCAGAAGACATGCAAGCTGTAAGCAAATAACACCACATTGTCTAATAATAAGTATGCAAAAGGAACTTTATGAATTTGACAGAGTTTAAAACATCACCAATGGTAAGGAGGTTAGCAGGAGTAAAAGCAAGCAAAAGACCCCACCATAACATTCTGGCTGCATTACCTTGTTTATAGTCAGTCTATTTCCTGTTAGTTGAGATTAATTTTTGTGTGCCACAACATGCAAGTCATTTTAGTTTTTCATGAACACTGTGACATTAAACAATTTCCTAAATTATTTCTTAAGGAAGCAGGTTTTACTATTATAGTCAAATGAGAACTTCATGGTAAAGACAGAGCTCCCCTTATTTTACCTAAAAAATACCTCAAAATACTCTATTATCATGCATAACTTAAATGTCAGGCTTCCTTGTATATAAATAACAAAGTTACATTCAAAAAGCATAGGAGGAAACGGGTGAAGCAGAACTCTGCTGAATCTCAGTAGACCTACTAATTAGCCTATTGTTGATTTAAATCTTTTATATAGTTAGCTCATTCATAAGGGAAATGATTCATGACTGTCTGTCTCTATTATGAAAGGGAAATAGATTTTCTTTGGCTAGCCAAAGGAAAGGGCATTTAAAATCAGCAGTAATTTAAATGGATTTTAATATAGCTATGACTGTCCTGCACAAAATCTCTCCTCCTCCCTTTAGTACTGTCCCTTCACAAATTCTCGCAATACATCACACTATGGCAGGAAAAAAGCCAATGACCCTGAAACAGCAAATTCAAGTTGTGCCCCATAGCAGTGCTGACAACAACAAAATAATAATAAAAAAACCCATCCTGTACGAAGCATGCAATTGAGAATGGCTTTGTAGGGGAGGAAAATCCCTAAATTGCATCGAGCATTTAAAAACGTTCTCTAACCTTAGAATATTTTGAATCAACTAGGTTTAATTTTGAAGCATAGAGCAGGAGTAAATACTATAGCTTATGTAAATCAGTGGTAGCATTTTGGGAAATACCACCACAAAAGTCTGTATACATTTTCATGCTACGTATCTGGAGTCTATCCTTTAGCTTTACTAAAATTGCTTGTATGCCTTATTTTATTTACTGCAGAAGTCTCCTAATGAAATACATGTTTAGTCCTAGAAAACAATGACAATTTTTAAAGAACAAGAGGATGTAGAAGTGTCTTAAAAAGATTTAAAAATAAGTAAATAAGCCAAAAAGGAACTACGAAATAGAATTATGTGCTTTTCTCATGTCTCTGAATACACTGACAAAGCAACCTTTTTTAAATGTCTGGCAGTGCACACCAGAAATAAATCCGTGATCTGCCTACTGTATACTTAGAGCCATTATTGTAACTGGAAAAATAAAAGTAACCTAAATGGCAAAACTAAAAGGAGTTAGTGCTAAGACTGACCTAGGAAAATCCAACACTGTGAAAGAAACTATGTTCCAGTGGGACCAAGCATGAGAAGTTACGCAGCGAGCAGCATGACTGAGCTACCAGCTACTCTTCCATTGAGGCCTGCCCATACTACACTCCCACAAATTATCTCATTTGTCTCCTGCTTTAAAATGTGACTTTGTGCATAGCTTTCTACAGAAAGCCAGGACTTTATCTGCACTAAACTCTTGCCAGATGGTCAACATGATATCCTTATTGCTGGCAGCATCCCTTCATGCAAATGCCAACATATCTCCAAGAACCTTACATCCGAGGGATATTAAATTGCCTTTTAGATTCCAATCACAACTGGATACCTCATTTGTCCTTTCCAGAATGTTAATCAGAAGGGGTAATGAATCTACATCTCCAGAATTCAGCAACATAAAATAAAAGTAACCTCAGAGGAATTACAGACAAGTTAACTAAGTCATCTCATACTTAAACGTTTTTAATAGATTTTCCTTTCTCCACTTCGTCACACTACAAAATGTCCCAAAACACCTCCTCTGTTTACAGAGAAGTATTATTTACTCTGTGATTAAATCACTTAGAGTGTATGTAGACACTGCAGTTGCCTTACTAATCAGTATTAAAGTACATCAATAGACATAGATGTAACATACAAGTGTTTACATAGAGTGACAACAATATTCACTACTGATTTGTCTGTGCTGTTACCATCATCCCTTCAAAGTCTCATGTAACACTAGCCACACTTACACCTAGATTTAAGATGAATATTAGATTCAGCAGATTTGGCATCCATTTATAGAAATGGTTAGATGTTCAGACTATAAAGATATTTAAGGCACCAAAGCATCCAAATTCAGCTGAGATCATGTGCTTTGCGAAATCCGTGCTACGCCAGTTTTACAAGAAAGAAGAAAGGGAATACTTCAAAGTGAATAGTTTCTAGATGGTACCTGTGGTGCCGTAACTTTGGCTGTAAGACTTCCAGCTTGTACATCTATCAGCCAGGCATATTCTAATGTATCACTTCCAAGAGGCAGACCTTCTGCTGAAAACATTGCGTGAGCGCGCAACTGCAGACCTGACAGGCTGATGTGACCCTCTCGAAGAACTTCATCCACTGCAGGTCGCTGGTAAGGACAAGTTAAAAGGTAATATTTGCAAAGAATAAATCAATATAAAGTGCAAAAACTGTGTAGCCAGAGTTACTTTGTATGCATTCATCTTCACCTCTTCAATCCCACTGATTTTGTACAGCAGTAAAATCCTGAGACTTCTCTGCATCACCCACACAACACATACATGCAAATCTTATGAAGAGAGAGGGAAGTTTATCTAACCCATTTATTTTAATTTTTAGCAACGCTCATAAACAACCTTCCCTTGGTGAGCTCCACACAGTGATGTCTAGACATCATCTGTTAAATACTAATGCAGTAAAATATAAACAAAGAATGGAAGAGCATATTTAACAATGGAAGTGATCAAGAGGTTAAAAAACATGACTTCATGACTTATGAAAGCTTGCTACTATCAGACAGCTGACAAATTATAAAAAAACAAACAAACATCAAAGGCTGTCCCCTAAGTTGCACTTTTCACCGAAGCATTTCTTCGCTACCTAAAGCAAAGCTACTTGTTTGCAGATATGAGGATTCAGATGTAATACTTTTCAAAACAGAATTACCCCACCAGTCAGAGAAGAAACTGAAAAGATAAAGCCAGCACAGGCAAACACTAGAAGCTTGTGACTGCACGGAGGTAAACTGTGGATTAAAGCCAGTAAATCAACAGCAAAACTTCTCTTTCATTCAGTTTTTTCAACTTATCTTGCCTGGTTTGTTTTCCAGAGTCAGCAAGCCCTTTGAAGTTACTTAATGAAGAAGAAAATGCCCTAATCTTTTGATATCACTGGTGACCTACATATTCTGTAAAACCATATTCTTAAAAAAAACACCCCAAAAATGAAAAACCCCCAAAACAACCACTACACAAAACAACAAACAAGCAAACAAAAAAAAAACCCCATGCACAAACCAGAGATGGCTCAATGGTTCTAAGACCAGTCAGAATATTATTCTCTGTTTTCTAGATAAACTTCTCCAGGAAGATTTTAAGCAATATTAAGAGAATACAATCTTTTCTATTGTGTGTTTCACTAAAATGCAAACTGGACAGAAATAAAGATTTTTTTTTTTTTTAAAATATGCATCAGATTTTTCTTTAATACCTCTTATGATTCATAAGCCTTAATAAATGTTGTATGCATACAACAGGAATGTTCCTAACAAAATATAATTCAATTGTAAGATCATCACAACTTCCACAATGCAAACACACAAATGTGAACATGTTAAAAAGAGCTTACTACCTGATAGTTGTCATTGAGAAACAGATTTATTGGAGACAGTACAAGTTGAAGCATTGTTTCTCTAAATCCTTTCTTCATCTCAAAGCACAACCTTTCCAAGAAAGCTGTAGGGCACTCAGGACCATCTGGACTGCAATGCTAAAATAAAAATCACACACATCTGCTTCAGAAACTGAAAATACAAACATGGTTGAAATTGTAAGATTAGAAGCAAACCAGTGAGCAGGAAGCATGCTAATTTTCCTCCAAGTGGATACTCACAAAGAAGCCTGTGCAACTTCAAAAGCAATTACATGAACAGCAATTCAAAACATTTGGGTGAACCCAATTTTTTAACTGGATTCTTATTTGAAGTCCTGGGGATCCCTCAGAATGCAGCCTGCACTGAGCAGAATGCACCATTAGAAGACAGCTTTGCTAATTAGCAGAGAAATCATAATGGTCAATCAAAAATATTATCACACAAATCAAGTTCATTGAACAAAAATCATATAAAAAATTATCCAGTTCTGCCTCCCAGATAAGCAAAAGAAATCATGTCTCGTCTCAAATTGGTTTAGATAGCCACAATTTTAGTAGAGCACATAAACAAGCTTTGGTAAGCGCCACCCTAACTTAATGTTCCAGGGAGCTAAATTTAACTCCAGGTTATGAAACTAGAAAAAAACAGAATTACATGAAGCAAAATATTTTAAGATTCTGAAATACTTACCACTGGTAATCGCCCATGCACTTTGTACAAATTAACAAGCACAGTGATATCCCATGGGCGTAAAGTAAGAGGGTGAACTGGCTTGACTGAACTTTCATTTTCTTTTTTGTCATTTTCCACTCCAACAGCTGTCCATCCAGAGCTTGAAGATGTTGACAGTGACAAAACAGGGCTTGAAATAACTTCTTCAAAATCAGTATACATGTCATCTTCTCCAAAATAATTTTCCTAGGAAAAAGAATTGTTATGACCATATGGAAAACAAATTAAAAGCATATAGGCAACATAATGAAATACAAATCCAACCTTTTCCTATATCTTAGGCCTCCATAAAACAGAGTATAGCTATAACTCATACCTGAAAAAACATATATTCTTCTATTTTAATGAAAAATGGATACCTTAAGTGAGTAAATTTAGGCCATGTGCTTTGCAAGGAAAAGAAGGTGCTCTCAGTAGTTCTCAAAGTACCAGTATTCTAAATGCATGCAGTATTTCAGAACAGTTATTTGTACTACTACTGACCTTTTAAATAGCTTTTGTGCTTTTAAAGATAACTTTGAGTAAGAACACAAAACATCCTGCAGGAAATCACTCTCATCCAACTTTTTGAAACTTGTTATCAGCATATTTCAAAGTCTTAAATGCTTCTAAAGTACTAGTTTATAAACATTTCTCCCCTCATAGCTAAACCCCACCTTATTTCTAAGCCAATCCCCCTCAATTATTTAAGACAAAAGTAACTGCCAAATTCTTTTGGGAAACAGAAAATCCATCATTATTTTAAAAAGTCCCAACTACTACAAACTCCACTAGTGATTTGTGAGATGCAGACAAATGAATACTAGACTGAAGACTAAGCTGAAATGGATTTGACTCTTATGATGTTTCTTGCTCCCCTCCTTCCCATTTCTGTGCCTCATTTGCTTTCCAAAACTACTCTTTTTTTTTTTCATAAGCACAAGCCTGCAGCGCAAGCGAGCAAAGAGGACACGTACAACAAAAAGCAAGCAACTGCAAGGTACCCATGTCCTTGAAAAAAGTCCACAGAAAAGGCAGGCTGATTATCAGCCTTGACACAATGAGTCCTGTGGATATGTAATGTTACCATCTTGCACGGAGTCTCTGAAATATTTTTAGTGCTAATGCCTATGAGTGAAGCTCTGCTCTGTGGCCAGACCAAAAAATCCTCACAAGTTAAGCAAAGCTACTCTGCTTTGCTTTTTAGCAAAGGGAAAAGATAAAGGTCAATGTTACGATGCAGACATTGAAATATCTTTTTATAAGGCAGACCCAGCAGAGGGTGCTAGGAACTGCAGTAACTTACTCCTGGTACCTTCTGCTAGGGATGCAAAGATCTATAAATCATTCATTCCCTGCCAGTAAGCTCTTCAGGAAGAAACACACTGTGCTAAAACCAAAAAGCTACCTCCCAAGAATAGAAAGCTTAACAAAACTGCATGAACGATGCATGTCCAGGAATCTCTCCCATGTGTATTAAAAAAGATCAATGAAAACAAACTGCAAACAACAATTCAACCACAAGTCAGGAAAACAAGTATTAAAAAAACCCCTACAAGTCTATTAAGAGATGCTGCCAGCACAGCTGGACAAAAAGATGTAAACACAGTCACAAAAATACTAAAAGGAACAATAAATGCACATTTTCAAAAATGACCTATTCATCTAAATTTTCTCTTGAGATTTAGAAGATAAAAGCTAGATTTAATCTGAGAAATCTGCACCTAAAAAAATTATATCCTCACAGAATCTAATGTAGCACTGTTTACACATACCTCCAGAGGCAAGCAGCACTGAAGAAGTGCTGCTTTGCTTGGAAAGAGAGAACCATTTCATGAATTTCTGTGCTCCAAAACAGGAGCTCAATAAACAATTCAAACAGGGGCGCGTTTCCTCTGTATCAGAAGAAATGAAGTCTTCAAGATGCAACACTGGCCTAATATTAATCCTATTTACTTCAGTGGCAACACAAAAAAATAATGAGCATAGTTGAAAGTCCTATACTCTACAAAAACATAGTATTTTCTGCCATTCATTATGTGGAATACCTTATGTGAATTCATTAAAATGACTGTTTCAGCATGAAACTGATCACCTGTCTCATAAAATTCTTTGTCCTCTGACCCAAAATGAAAGCCTCCAGAAGCATTACCTTAGCCTAGATCTGCACAGGCTAAAACAGACCTTTAAAACAAATAAACAGAACAAACAAAAAAACCAAAACAATCACAGAAAACAATGAAAACGCAAGCATTGCACTGCTAGTCCAATAGAAGTGACATGTTCAATCGCTTCTTCTTTTGTCACAAGGCAGAGTGAGGGAGGTGGGAAGAAATTAAACTGCCTCTAGCCACCCTGAAGATCAGTAAGGGAAGGTGACACAACATAAGCAACACAGACATTTTAAAACATAATAGATAACATCAAGAAAAGGATGAAAAATTCTTCTTCAATAATGACTGAAGTAGCTTTTTTTTAAAACTTATTGTCACGTCCTTCCCCTTCCCCCTCCCCATGAACACCAGAAATTCCAAGGAATCTAATTAAATGAAAGCAAGCAAACAATTACAAGACTCTGCAGAACTTAAAATGCACTAAAAGCATGGATTCTGATCAATCTTTGCATAAAAGTGGTTGTTAATATAAGCTCTATTCATAATCATGGATTATTTTTACTACTGCAGAAGTCAAAGCAGAAAGTTTTCTGAGTATGAAGTCCAGAGCATATACCATTCCTTGAAAAGAAAATTATGCTGATAATGGGTCTACATAGATATACTCATAAGCCTGTGCCGACTGAATTCATCCCAGCTACACCATATCACCAAAGTCAGCCCAAACTAGCACTTAGAAAAAGTTTTCATCTAAATTCACGTATTCTACAGAATTCTAATTTTCCATTTCAAGAATTATTTCGCTTTCTCACATGTGGCCCACCATAAATTTTATGAGTTGTGTTCCTATGCCTACCTTTATGGACAGAAAGGCTTTGAGCAGGGGTCCGTACAGGGTTATCTGGGAATCTGGGGAGAGTTCCAGCTCCACGTGCAGCTTATCTGGGGGCAGCTCGGAAGGGTCGAGGGGAAGGCGGGTTGAAGCTGTGGGGGATGAAATCACACTGTCGGCCGGTTTCTGCGATGGTCTTAGCACAGATAACATCGTTTCTTCCATTTCTGACACTTTGGAGCAAAATAAAGAAGAAAACAGATTTTGATTACAAGTTAGGCTTCTGATGGTCAAAATTCAAACACACAGCTTTTCGCATCTTTTTAATTTGGCTTGTGTAATTATGTTAATATGGCTATGC
The DNA here is from genome assembly GCF_001431845.1 of Calidris pugnax. Lineage (NCBI taxonomy): Eukaryota > Metazoa > Chordata > Aves > Charadriiformes > Scolopacidae > Calidris > Calidris pugnax. Next base: position 13,855,847 of record NW_015090920.1, read on the forward strand.
TACAGAACTTGTTTCTCTTATGTAGTAACTATGGTAAGACACAAAAATAAAGAATACTTTACTCCACATTAATTAAGCAAGAGAAAAAAAATATCCTTCAAGTTCTGAAAAAAAATTTCAATTTATTTATCTTGCTTTTCAAGTTAAACAAAGACATGCTTTCATTTCAGTGCAGCAGATTTCCCACAACCACACAGCCACTGCAGAATAAACAGAAGTGAATAAACAGGAAAATTGCAAAAGTTGTATTAAAAATCCATTCTGAACCAGTAGCTCTGTAGGCCAAAACTCCCTCTCAAACAATTCAATTACCCTAGTCACAAAACAGTTTAAAAATTCAAATTGTATTTCCTATCCCTTCTTTTTATTTGGAGTTAGGGAGAAGAAAGCACTTTGGTTTTTTTAAGTGAAGAAAAGTGATGAGAAGGAAGTGAATAACTGGAAGTGCTTTGGAGATGTAAAACGATTGCTGGGAAGCAAAGAACTTTATGGGAAAACCCTACAAAAATCAATGCTCCAGATGAAGTAAGATTTCAGGTGCCAGTTTAGCTGGAAGAACCAGCACATTCAGAACGCCAGTGAATGTACGCCTGTAGCCAGCAAACCGTCCAGGCTTTCATTTACCATCCTTGCCCACAATGCTTGCCGAGTGCTTGCATTATGTTATGCGTTACGAATTAGGTAAATGACCACTTTTTTGAAAGCTGCATCTCTAGTAATGCAACATAATTGTTTCTCAGAGAGGTAAAGAGTTCTAGTGATTGACACAAAATCAATAAAAGAGAGGAGTTGCTACTGTAACAAAGACATTCTATCAGCATCACAGATTAAAGGGGGGGATGGGGGACGACTGTGCTGGATTATTCATTGAAGAAAACTGCAGACAAGATTACCCGTGTATGTACAAACCTGCCAATACAGGTTCAGTTGCTACGATTACCAGTAAATGTTTTCAAATTTCAAGTATGCACATTTGACACAAACTGATAGTCTCACAAGAGCACTTAATGAATATCTGCGGGATTAATCTTACTTTTTCTGCTCCATCCTCTAAAATTGGAGTTCTTTCAGATTGGAATTGTTGGAACTCAAAACCTAAAAACACTACCCAGCATGTCTTCTAACACCTGCTGATTGAGGCCTATTCAAATTAGCCCTCATTATTCATCTAGTACCTCTCCTTCATTGGTTCTGCTTCCACCATCTCAACCTGAAAGGCTTCTATTTAATCTCAGAACTTCCTGCATACCTCCCCTTGCATTTAAAATAACTTACTTTTATGTCTGTGTTTAAGCATTTTATAACCTTACATAAGGCACATACATACCTATAGAATATCTCTTATACAGAAATATTGTTTAGACATTTAAAATTTAAAAATTCTTATTTAGAAATTAGCGTTAGACTGACCAGTCTAACACTTGTATCTGACGGCCACGGCTCACTTCAACAATGCTAGTATATAAGGCATTTGATCTTAAGACAACATCACAACATCCAAAGAAGAAAAGCTTAGAAAGGCTAAGGAACATGATACTGCCAAAAATGTTGTACTTCCTTTTAATATACCAAGTGACATTTTATGTCATGCAACAACCCATTTAAGAGATCCACTTTGCTAAGGACAAGGAGAATTGAACTTCAGACAGTATCCTCTTTCTACACAGGGAACTGGGACACTTTCTGAAATTTTGCATCATGAGATGTTGTCAGTTTTTAAATCAAAGCTGGTGCATTCTAAAGATCAGCATTCTCCCACATGACATACAATGGTACTTCAGTTCAAAATTAATTTCTGCAAATTTAAGCAGTTAGATCCAACAAAGTCACAGCAGTTCCTGAAATGAAACACGTTAACAAGAAAAAAAGGAAGTGACACTTACAGGATTGTTTTAACTGCTCATCTGCCTTTTGAGGATAAATGGGGTGCCATGAGTAGTCAATTGTAAACACAACACTCGGGACTGTCCAGCATTCAACCCATCCAGCCCTTTCAAAAGGAAACATCACACTTTTATTAAATATCTTCCATGAACATATGAGGTTGCTTTCATCACAAACAAAACAAGTAAATAAGAGCCAATATAAAAACGGAAACATTTATCACAATGAAACTCACTCTTCTTGAGTAATGTTCCTCCATTTGGGTTTGCCCGTTTTCTGACCACTTTGACATTCAGCAGAAATACAAGATTCAGGATTTATTTTATTAGGCTGACAATCTTTCACCAACATGAAAAGGGAATATTTACTAGGATGACAATCTGGTAGATACAAATGAAGATCAACATCTTCTCCCTAAAATCAAACATTAGTAACAGGGAGGTTAATTTAGGTATAATGCTCATGCTATTTGCATGTTCACATGCACCATCATCTTCACTTTACAGGCAAAGTGAGGCAAGAAATCTCAATTTTGACATGTGATTGCTGACCACAGCTCCCACCAATTTCTAGTACAATCCTAAGACCTCTGTTGTTCTGAACTGTTACAAGTCCAGTAATTTGTACATAACACACCACAGCAATCTGTAAAACACAAGGGCATGGCTTTCAGTGATTCCCATTCTGTTGTTCAAGCCATATTGCAAAAGTTAAGTGACTGGCCCAAGGCTACCCTACATCACAACTAAACCATACTTTAAAAAAAAAAAAAAAAAAAAAAAACATTTCTTTCTGTGCTATCAAATTATACAGAATTACCAACATCACCATCAACTAGTTTTTTATTTTTAGTAGCAGTAGATTGCTTCTATTTTAGGGAAGACAAGAAGTACAGTCTTTCGAAGAATTAGCTGCATCTGGTAAAAACACTTTATCATCATTACTTATTGTACAGAAACTCTTAGAAATCTGGAAGATGGCTTTCCAAAATGGTTTGAGGGGTACTCATTCCGGTATTTGATTTTTATCTTTGAACATATATTAGATTTCACATCTTCTAAATAAATGGGAACAGACTCCCAAGTGATGAAATACATACATATTATGCAATCATACACAGTCTAAACATATAAATATACATACTAAATGTGTGTATATATGTATGTATGAAGCATATGTGTATATATATTCTTGAAATATATTTTTATTTGTGTATATATATCCGCATGTATAAATTAAAACAGCCTATGATTGGATGCTTCATCTAAGCAACAGAAGCCATGTAACTCTGGGTTACTTAAAGAAAAATTCTATGAGCTCAAAGTGAAAGAGAGTATTTTTCTTTCAAGAAAGACATCATCGCAGATTTTCTGACTGAAGAAGGTAGAGAAATTATCTCACATTTAGAAGACAAAAGGGGCAAGAGGGGAAGAACTTACCTTTAAAGAGAATCTAGTATTGCATGTGGTTGGAACAAAGTCAGTGAAAGGCAGGGAGAAATCAATGTTCAATGTTTCTCCACAAGCTGCTAAATAAACTGGGAGAGAAGAAGAAAAATAAACAAAAATCTGTCAAAATTACTCCTTATTTTGTTCTTAGACAAATTATCAAACATACAGGTAAAAATAACAAAAAGATATTCAAGAACTCATGACACAGGAAATCACCATTGTGATACTGCGCATTTAGAGTAGATAGTACTAAATTATCCTGAAACTATTGAATCCCTACAGTTTGTCCTTTGTACAAAGACACCGTATTCAGCACAGTGAAATTTCAAGCAGACAATAAAATAATATCTTACACCTTTATTGCTATTGCTGCTACATACTGTATTTTGGGCAAGAAAACACACACTGTAAGTTCTTCAGGCTTCTAATAAAGAAGGGAGCCTTATTTTTAACTAGAACACAACTGCATGATTTTTAATCCACCGCATATAAACCAAACCACACATTAAACAAAGTTTTGCCTTTCTGAAATGTACTTCTTAGTTTTACCTAGAATTTAGCAATGTTATCTCCTATTTTGAAAGAAACAGGAAACAAACATTTCTACTTATATGGCGTACAAATGGTATTTTTCCAACATTACTTAAAAAAATTATTCCAAGGTGAATGTTTTTAGTTAGCTTACTGAATGTATGTCAAGACCTCACAGCTGCCTTCTGCAAACTGTTGAACTAAATCAAAAATTCAAAGGGTCTTGAAAAATCAATGCTAAAACATGATCTAGAACTGCACTCTCCCCAAAGAAGATATGCATTTCTACAAAGTCAGAACTTACAACAGTTTTTAGGATGATTTATGCACATCAACAGTAGCAAAATGGGTAGTTACCACTGAACACACATTTTTCTAGTAAAAATTTTATAATTCTTCTACTCTCTCCATACATATACTATATATTTAGTACATATTTTTTGTAATATGTCCTCTTCCAAATTAAAAAAGTGATCTCACCATTTTCTTGTTGTTTGGTGGAACAGTCAATCCAGTTGTGTTGATTTGCTGCCCAAATCATTTCAAATTGATGGAACATGACTTTGAACTTCCACATATAAGGAACAAATGAAAAAATATCAGGTGCACTATCGCTGGACCAGTCTTGGATCAAATCTAAACACACAAAGTAACAAAAGCACATTAGTAACAATCAGGTGAGAGATTTCTTCCTTTAAGGTTTTGTTTTTTCGTAAATTGTAAATCTTAACTGCTTGCTCCTTTACAGAAAAAGGAAAATAAGGACAATAAACAGTACCCATTTCTCAGGCAGATATTCCACAAATACTTGCTGTGAGTCCATCTCCCCTTTCTCACCTGCTTTTTAAGTTGGAAAGCCATAGGTCTGGTTAAGTTTTCAAGTTTAGTTTTGTTCCATAATAAAGTTACACATTGACCTAAAAGCACTGGACTACCAACTGCTTTCCTTTGGTTTTCCACCCTGATGCTCTGTGTACATTAGTAATATTTTCTAACGCAGCAGAACAGTTTTGTTGTAGAAGTTCCTGTTTGCCCTGAATAGATCGGTAGACGGTGCTGTGTACTGCAGCACTATACAGACAATGGCTCTGGCCTCACTAGGAGGATAACTTTATTAGCATGGCACTATGCCCACACTAATTAATCCTTCCTCCCAGCAGGGCTAATTAGCCCAGGCAGTGCCCCATTGATGGGGCTATATTCTTTCCATTACTGCAGCTGGAACCTTCAGCAACAGTTTGGTGACGCTGTATCACATTGTACTGCCTTGTGTGCCTGTATTCTTCTTCACAGCTAAAATCCTAAGGAGCAAATTACATTCCCTCACCATCTGCCAGCACTGGGGACACAACCTAAAGCCTGAGTAGTTGAAAATCAGTCAGCCAAAGAGATGGATAACAGAGAAATCACAATCCTACATAACAAATATTAAACAAATCAATAGCTCTGATAGAAATAAATTCATCTGAAATTTAAGATCACTTAACATAAAGATCAGATTTAGTTAGATGTTAGAAAACTCAATCATTTGATATCTCAAATATAAGAATATCACATACGTAGACACTTAGAGGCAACAGAAAACATCAGGAACTTTGTCCTCAGAAACAATTTGTTGCCTGGCATACATGAAATCAGAGTACCTGACCTTGTACACCTTTGCAAATTTTGAACAAAGATGGTAAAGAAAGAGTATTTAATTTGATACGCAACTTATTTAATAAAGACGTTACCTGTAAAGAAGCTTTTCTGAGCAAAGATAAAATGATAGGTTGCTTTATAAACTTCAAGTTCGCATTGCCATGTCTGTGGCATGTTCCATATCCGGGGGTAGCTGGCATTAATATGGAACTGTGAACAAGATATTAAAGCATCAGAATTACTTGAAAAGATGACAATGTTTCACCCTGTAGCTCAGCGGTTTTCACATATGTACTCTGCTGAATAATTAAAACTGTTTTCCTGCTGGGATGAACAGAAGGACTCTCCAGTTCCTTAATAATTTAATCTCTCTCTCTCTCTGTATTTGAAGGTCAAGTGTTAGTGTATTCATTTATTTGGAAAGGTATACAATGAACTTGTGATACTGTTGCAGTAGACATACCAAGCAATTTATAAACCAAAGTTTTCATTAAAAGGATCACTTTTCACAATACACTAAAGATAAAATCCCTCAGAATATAATATTTTTCAACCATTGATATGATGCTGTAATTTAAACATTGAAGTCGTAACTCTAATAAAGTCATTTAAAAACCAGTGAGAAAGGTAATCTACAGAATTACAGTACTGCAGAAGTGAAATACTAGGCAACAAAAGAATAATGCAGTATTAAATCTGTCTCAAGTAGTTTAAGTACTCTGAAGTAATTTTAAGTGCTTATGCACTCACGTTTGGCAGCACAGCTAGCAAGTGTAATCATTTATTAAGGTAAAGCCCATATGAACACAGTAAATGAGGAAAGATTTGTAAATGGTACTCCAATCTCTCCACTGCTTTCAAAACACATAACTCTGCATATAAATTATTTAAGTCACTGAAGGTTACACACGTGCATAGTTATGTGTGCATATAAGTTCCTTATATGGAGAGGACTCGCAAAATACCTTCAAAAGGCATATTTCTGTATTGTTTAAGAACATAAAGAACCACTCTACAGTTAAATAAATATGTTCTTTATTAAAAAACCCTTTAGATACTGAAGCTCTGCACTTATTGATGCAAACTTACAGCTAGCATTTCAGCTTCTAAGAGAGTCCGGTACTGCATACTGCTGGTGGCATCAACATGTAGAAGCTGCCCTTTAATTGTAGGTGAATAGCCTAGCAAACAAAAGATAAAACATAATGACTCAAACATAAAAGTTACACAAATATTTAAACAATTTTCACCAGTTATTTCAGCAGTCCACTAACAACGGAAATTAGTACTACTATAATTCTGTCCTCTCATGTTTGTCAGTGAAGAGCTTAACATGTTCTGCCTTCATTCAGGAGAGATGACAGAAGTTTTTTTGCTGGGTCTGGAAATGCTCAGGTTCTGGAGATCTTTAAGTTGCATAATAAAACTCAAATATGCCAGAATGAATAAAGAGAAAGAAATTAGCAAAGGCCTTCAAACCAGCCAACAAGATGAGTAAATGCAAGGAACATACCCACAACCTTGTATTTATCTCCCCCTTGGATTTTGGAGTTTGTTTTGCTTAAATAACTATTATTAAAATAGTTTCTTAATGCATTTCTCAGCATGATTCAACTACTATGGTCATCCTACTGAAGATGTCTTCCTGCTTTGAGTTGACAATATATGTGTGATATGCTTCAATACACACACAGTTAAACGATACACTGTCTAGTAGTTAAGGAATTGGTGTTTCCTAATCCAAAGAAAACATGGAGGTAACTTCACTATTTAAATACATACATGCTTTAATATCTTGCAATGAAATGTACAAGCAAACACTTTTTGCTCCTTTACATAAGAATATACCACTCAAAGTCACAAAGGAAAAACACTACAAGACATTCACACACATAGCAATTAAGAAAAATGCTCCGGAAAAACATTAGGAAAACAATTAAGCTTAGCCTTAACTCACCATTTTCACGCACTGTCATGGGAATATTTATTTCCAAATATGATCCTGCACCAACGTTTACATGTACAGCATTAGTTTCCTGTATTGCAAGAAAGTAAAAAAGTCCAAACATCATTTCTTGGCTCAGCACATCAACCAGTGTACCTTATGCCTCTGGCTACCATTATCCACACCTAGATTAAGACACCAGATGACTGGTGTCTTTCTAGCCTTCAGAAAATTTACTAATGAACTATCTATGAGCAATGATATCAAATAACACAAATTTTAGGCTGTCTTAGGTCCACAAATACAAACAGCGTAAGAGGGCAAATGAAAATACATTTCTAACAGTACACTTTCTAACATTTTCAGTCACACACACAAAAAAAAGGAAGAAACCAGGTATACAATGAAGTCACACTACATCCCATTCATAACAGCAGCAGCAAGGGAAAGAAAAATCCAAATCCCTACACATATGCATCTTTTTTTCCCTTCATTATCATCTCTCAAGTAATATTCGATATTCATCCAATATCAGAAGAAATTATCTTTTCATCATGGTGAGCATCCTTGTAATGAAAAATTGCACAGGAAATGTCCAGAACATGAGTTCCCAAGACTGCAGGAGCTGTCATGGCTTAAGGTGTAGCTTTAAGGCTTAAAAGAAACTTTAAATAAACCAACAAATATTAATGTCTCTCAGCCAGTATTTCTCTTTGAAGCATTTAAACATGATTATGGAAAGCTAAAACAGAAATCTCCTAGCTTTTAAAACCAATGTTCTGTAATAAACACCCAAAACAAGTAAAAATACAACCAAAAAGCATTGTGTAATCAACATAGACAAATTATTTTCTAGATAAATTCTCATTGTTTACCCTGTTTTTGGTAAAAAGCAAATCAATGGTGGCATCTGCAATAATATTCATTCGCAGTTCGAAAGCAAGGATCTGTCTTGGTTTCCCAGGCTGAGCAATTTCTGAGACTTTCATAACTTGGTAGTCTGGTGGGAAGAAAAACTTCCACAAGCAATCCCTAGTGAGGAAGACAGAAGGGAAAAAAAAAAAAAAAGGAAAAAAAAAAAAAGAAGAGAGTTGTTTATTCACAGAAGAAATATATATATATTTATACATATTTATGCATCCATTTGCTTCACTTAATTGTTTTCCAGTTAGCTGAGTCGTTAGACAACCACTGGATGTGATAAGAAAGAATGTTTCAAGTCTTCATCATGGATGCCTTCCAACTCATTACTGAAATCTCCCAAAGAAGTGACTTTTGGATAAAAGCCATAACCGGACAGATCATAAATGATTCAGAAAAAAAAATATTTTCATTTAGATAGCAAACAAGCTATGTTTTTCTTCTTATTCCTAACCTCTGGTTTACAAATCTGCTACAAAAACATAGTAGGAAGTAATCTGTTTATGCTTCTGTTTGTGCATAAATAATTTATGTAATGCCCAAAAATAAACAAAATAAAAAACTTTAGGACCTCAGAATGGGAGTCAAATGAAGCCTACATTTCTACAGACTTGTATCTGTACATGCAGCTACATGAAACTGAAGCCACAGCGATGAAGCACAGACAGCATAGCTTATATAGGTCTCACAGGGCTGGAATTAGGTCTTTAGGGGAGGTAGCAGTTTCCTGAACACAGCACCTGACCACTATAGCAGCTTAAAATTTAAAAAAAAAAAAAAAAAAAAAAAAAAAGGCAAAAAAACCCAACAACAAAACCTTCACAACACACATCGTCAAAAGCCTGGGGAAACCCAAGATTTTATTGTACAGTGTACTAAAGAGCTGTATTTGTAGAAGTCCTTCTATGAATTTAAGAGTGCAAAACCCACAGAACTCCTACAGATTCGTGCTTCGAAAACATTCAGAATCATTCCAAATATTTATATTCTATCTATGGCATGATGCAAAAGTGTTCCCAGGTATGTATCTATAAACTCTATGGATGCTGCATAGGCACCAAACTGCCTTCCATTTAGCCAGTTAAAATTATTAAAAGCATACCATCATAGAGCAAGCATTCTTGGTGATATTAAAAATATCATTAATGATTCACTGACTTCGTGCTCCTAGCAAAGCACTGTTCTAGACACTGGCACTTTCTCTTAAATTCTCTAAGACACTGTCATATCTAATGACTACTCTTAGGAGTGTGAGGATGGCAGACCAAAGAGACAGTTAATCATAATAGCTTCACAGGAGAATTAATGGAGGCCAAGAGAAGTATCAATCTGTAATTAATAAGGGAAAAGAGGGAAAGCACTGATTATGTCACTTTTACTTAATAGTCTTTTACTCTCTAAACAATCCTATTGTCTCCACCAGAAACTGATGCACAAAACATCGAGGGCTAAGTAAAGAACAGTGGTAGAGTTCTGGCCTAATATTTCGTCACTAAAATATCTAAATAATAAATACTTCGGAGACCACATTAGGCTGTTGATTTTCCCAGGCAGGGATAAGTGGTTCCCCCTCATCATTTTCATAGCTAGATTTGTACTTCACTAAATTTTTCTCATCAACACGCAGTGTGTTCTCACCCATGAGGTAACAGGAGCTTGACAAGTCTAAGGATAACCAATTAAAATGTTAAACCCTTAAGTATGTAACACTTAATAAAAAGTAAAACTACTTTGCTCACAAAAAATAGGAATATAATTTATTAATTTAATAATAAAAATTCACTGAGCGATCCTAACTTTGGAAGCCTAACAAGATAAAAGACAATGAATTTACTAATACCGAACCATTGTGACAGGACTCTTTTTTCAGATTGCCATGTCTAATTCATACAAATTCGAAGTCTGAGCAATCACACCCTGGAAACTTTACAGCGTTTTCTCAAGAATAACAGATATTAAAGATTAAAGCTGAAGATGGAAATCATGATAATACCTCTGCCTATCAGCCCAAGGTCCATAGTTGAAGTCTGTTCCTTTTCCACAAACAATGTCCAAACCCCAGCATGGTGGCAGATCCTGTAATTTGCTGTCTTCGTTGTTTGTTTCTCCATCATTACTTTCCTCCGTCTCCTCTGGTACAAGACCTATATTATAGAATATAATAAATGGATTATTAAAGGAAGCTGCTTCAAATTAACATGAAACAATGTTTCCTAAGCACAGGAAAATTAAAGTGTCCTGATGTCAGTTTTATTTGAGACCACTACGTTACATAAATATCGAGCCACAGTTCAACGCAGACTCCCAGGGGAAGGGCAAGAATATGACCAAAAATCCTCAGGATTTTCTGGAGCATTGCTCACTGATGGCAGTGAAACGCTGACATATTCAGCAGTTTTATCTCTTAAGTATGCTTTTTACCAATACAGGCTTTCACACCTCCACATTCAGTTACAAACGCTACTTACAAATCAGGTTTTGAAACAAATAAGATTTATTTAAAATAATTTGTACAGACAATGCGAGCAAATAATAAGGAAGACTTACTACAACAGACCCAGAGTTACTAGTAAAAATTCAAATAGTCATTCAGCAGCAACCCAAAATTGCTACCTATCCTATACTAGTATATATCATTATTGAACATGTTACCTTTGTTCAAGATTCAGGCAATATTTTAAGTGGAGTCAGAGCAAAAGCTCTTGCAAACCAAAAAAAACTTCAGCAAAATGGTAATATAACACACTGAACTTAAAGTGAAAAAGACACCGCAATGTTCAGGAATCAATCCATCAAATCAATTTCCCAAAAACCCCAGCAGGTACTGACCAGAAATTGTTTCCTCTCCTGAAATACTTTTGGCAACTTACATGATTTAAGTTTACAGCTTAAAACAGAACTTGTTTCAAGAACAAATATCAAGAGTAATTGCTTCCATGCATGGCTTGCAGAAGGCACTGCTGACAGAGTACATACAGCTATATAAAACTATTCACTGATAAATGTTTGTTCTACATGTACAGTTATTTTATCTATGGAACTCCCCAGCCCTCTTACATGAAACAGTCTAGAAGTTGAAAACAACCATTAAAAGAACCGCAGCTCAAAATTTCACTCCCTTCTAAATATGAAACATGAAGTCTCTCCTATTTGTTTCAGAAAAAATAACTTACAAACTTAAAAGCGTTCATAAGCGTACTTATGAAGGCTTTTATTGGCTCCACTAACTATTGGCTCTACACTAACTCTTTCAGCCCAGAAATTGTTCAGCATGAAATAAAAAAAAAAAAAAAAAAAAAAATTTTCCAAAAAAAAAAAAAAAAAAAAAGAAATTGTCCACCAAGTCCAGACAACTAAATTAACAAATAGCCTTCAAATCTCTTAAAATTTTATCTTTGTATTGAAAAGAAGGTACCTGGTTCATCCATGTAGTAATAGATATCAACATCATTGGACTGCATTACAACAAAACCTTCACCCATCAGCCTTGGTGGTCTGCAATGGAAAAGAGTGCAAAGATAAAGATTAAAAAGCAATGCACTGACATTAATCTTTATGAATTCAAGTTATTTTAAATGCAACATATTATGCACAATAGAAGAGATTACATATGTCAGGCTCACCTGTAGCTCGTATGTACTACATATTTAACCACAGAACCATCAATAAAACTGCTATCTGTATCAAGCAAGCCAACAGTGGAGATACACTGCATGGAGCACCTGACCAGAAAGACTTTGCGGGCAAGACTCAAGTTTTATGCAATCCCAAGACACCAGCTCTGCACGTCTGTGCTGGTCTTGCCAGCAGCCTGACTGCAGGCTGCCTGCAAGAGCCACCAGCTGCCATATCTACCAGGCATCGGGCCCATGACATTAGCAGAAGGGTGGACAGAATAGACAGAAGTGCCTGGGCCACACCACAGTCTGTCCAAATGCAGCTGTTTGTAAGCTAAATTTGAAGTGCAGGTTCTAACTTCAGTTAGTCTTTCCCTCCCTATCGTGCCGTGATTCCTGGTCTATCTGCTCTCTTGGACTAAAAGAGCTTCTGAAAATAAACACTGTGAATATTCAAGTCTACCTAGTCTCAAGTCTCCTATCAAAAAGGCAACTGTCACATTGCTAGGCTATGTCTGCCCTGATTTGCAAAAAATACTTGATCATTATGTTATGATTATTATTACATAAAGTAACTTAAATGTTTAGTTAACTCAAGCATGAAGATACCAGGTTCCTCTCCACAAAGACACTTCTCAGGTATTATAAACCACAACCAACTACCAAAGTTTTACTTTCAATGTTTCTTTACATCGAGTTCCTTTCTCCTTGTCCTACATCACTCTTGCACTTGCTAATTGTTTTCTTACTAAAATAGCACTCTAAACCAAAGGGACAAGCCATCTTCAGTAATTAGACCATTAGTTAAGAAAAAAAAAAAAAGGCTGCTGTTCCTTAATAACATTTCCTTCAATATAAAAGGATGTAAGTGATGAAACTAATACACGAAACACTTCGCCTAACACTACTATATTGGTATATTAGAATCTCTTTCTTACAGTGTTACCACATGTTAATTTACATAATATTACATTTTATAGTAGTAATAATATTATAATGTGAAAATTCTAGTTTTACTGCAAAAGTCATTTTTGCCACTTTTCTAAATTTCCACCTCTTAAGACAAAAAGAAAATTCCAATGAGAGAAATACAAGGTCTAAGAGCGTGAAGCACACTGCTCGTTTGACCACAGCTCAAGCTCAGGAAAGCTTGGAAAATAAGTAAGACGGCAGATGCAGATTCCATGTACTGCCAGAAAGCAACACAGCAGTAACCTTAAGATCAATTTTATTTTGAGACTAACGACAGCAGTGAAAGATGAAATACTTTCTATTCACTCCCAATTTTCCAACTATTATTTTTTTCTGTCCCAAAATGAATTGCCCTCCCCAAGAGATGCAAATAGAGCAAGATGTGAAAAAAATTGTTTAGTGGTTCAGGAACAGAAGTGGGAAGGAAAGCATTTAGAGATACATAAATAGTAGTTCACGGGAAGAACGCGTTTTATTCTGCCCACACTCCTCAATGGGCACACACAGGTCAGCAAGACTGGGAAGAGCATGGTGGCACAGCAGCGTGAGTTGTACTTTTTCTTAATAGCAATGAATTCCATGATCAGTGTTCACTGTACAGCCATGCAAAAAAAAAAAAAATATATATATACAACAGTACTGCTTCTTTTAGCTGTATTCTCAACTTAAAGCGCACATGAAACTACCTCTGCAGAAAATGGGAAAATGCCTAATGAGGCCACCCAACCCACCCTCAGCAGGAATAATTACACCTTGCTGGACTTAGCTGATGGAGGTGGCAGAACCTTAGAAACCTCACCACAGGCCATTTGCAAAATCAAATTAGACAACGGCAATGAATGATAATGAGATTATCATCACCATTAAAAAGTATTTCCTAATATCTATCCTAAACTTCCACTTTGAGCCTGCTTAGTCACTGCTCTGCAAACTTGTTCTGCTCTGATCCGCTTTTCCTAGCATGACCTTTATTTTTTTTTCCTTGAGCTTTGGAGGATTTATTTGCAAAAAGAGATGGAGGCATTGAGATTCCCGTTCATAACATAAGACAATTTTCAAGGTGAGTTTTTGATGCTTTTATCGATTAGTCAGTCTGTTACAAATTTCATCAAGTCACTTCGCTGTCTTTTATACATGCATTGCCTGCAGGAATTTCTGGTAGTTAAGACAACAAGCTTAATTTTTAAGCCAAAGGAGCATAAGAGGGCAGGCTCTAAAGATTCGAACATTCCCATTTCCAGTGAACTGGGTCATTTGTTAAATCTACCCAGTAAATTAGGGCACATTTTCTGCACACATGCCATCCTTCAGCCATCAGGAGCTACAGGGATGGTAACAGCATGGAAAGAAAATACTTAGCGGAAGCAGGAGAAAAAGCTAATAGTTTGAGTATCTTAATCTTATTTTATTTAATCTTGTTTGTTTTCAGTATTAGTTGGAGAAATTTCCTGTCATCATGTTGGAAGAGTAAGATCCTCTCCACATCCACAGAATGTTCTTTGGAAACACATAAAGGCATATCATAGAGAGCAGTATTTGGCTGATACAAAGCCAATTAAGGTATAGTCAAATGATGCACGGCTTAATTCCAAACATCATAATTCATTTTCTGGATATTGTTGCTTCGGAAATATAAAATAGGTGTAATCTTTTTACATGCACCCATACACACAATTGTCCAAGGATAGTATACATTATTTATTTTTTGTTGAGCAAATGACACCTGTGAAAGGCTTTAAAATTTAGCATTTTTGTCCAAATTATCTGTTGAATATATAACATTGTAAGCATTAATAAGATAATACAGAAAATTCTGGATATGACGTCTGTACCATATTGATTGGGGATGTTAATATGGTATGCACATAAAACATACCATTTAACATTGCTGGTTAAACAAGAATCCTAGTGTCAAACCATTTCATAAAGGAGCCCTTTCTTTTGTTTGACTTATTACCTTTCAGTTTGTTAAAGCTGCGTAACCCTGCTTATGCACACACAGGTATATAGCAATTACTGAGCAACTTTTGCCCATTTTTACAAGGTATTTTCCAAACTATATGTGAGTCAGCTCTACAGAAGTCAACACCTTAAACTTTGCATTTATCCCAGAAATTTAGTGCTATCAAAGCCTGCGTACAGCTACAGTACCTGAGTGAAAGAAAATAAAAGCTGACAGCAGGATGCCCCATCTCTGGAGGTGTTCAAGGCCAGGCTGGATGGGGCTCTGAGCAAGTTGGTGTAGTGGAAGATACCCCTGGACATGGCAGGGGGTTGACCTTTAACTGTCCCTTCCAATTCAAACCATTCTATGATTCTGTGATGAATCATATTGCAGAACACACCAAAAAAAAAAAAAAAACCAACCCAAAAACTATGATGAGACAGAAAAACAGTACTTTTCTCCATAGATAAAATCATTTCAAAGATCCAACGTTTTTAAAACCTTCAGCATGGTAAAAATGCCAACTGTCTAAACACACTAAGAAAAATTAAGCCACAGAAAAACAACCAACTTACTTTTCTTCGTTTTCTTAAAATAAATAATAAAATAATGCAGAAACAAAAATACCCCAAACTTACTCATCATTTTGAAGACCAACATATCTTGGACTCGGAACCAGCATGACTCTAACATTTTCCAATTTTCCTTTCACGATGTGCATAAACTGATCAAGGTGGCTCGAAGGTGGTTTTGTGGTGTATGTCAAAAAAGCATCATCAAAGTTAATACAAAGTGTTTGTGGCTGATAATGATTCCCAAATGCTAAGCGACCCTAAATGAAAAGAAAATCCAATTACTCATTATGCACTGCTCTTTTACATATAATTATATATAATTTCCCTATAATAATATATTTTAACCAGCCATATGTAAATAAAGACCATGGACAAAAATCCTGGCCATATTCTGTGCACATCTAAAAATACTACCTTGTACCTTAAACTCTCAATATTCTATCTCCTATCACCTCTATACCAGTTTTCCTGGATTTTTGGGGAGAGGCAACATCAACTTTTAAGGAATGTGTCCAAATATCCCTATTAAAAGATGCAAGGAAGAAAAGAAAAAAGAAGAAAAAAAAACCCTGAAACTTCCCACAACAGAGAAAATAACTGTGTGTTCCATCACCACCAGCAGGATTTGTGCCTGTGTCACGGGAGTGCTGGTGGTGTCATTTAAAAACTTTTTTAAAACACGAAGAAGAACAAAAAAACTCAAAAGGAATGTATAAGAAAACTGAATGGCAAACCAGATTTTTAAGCATATACTGCTAAATATTTTCATTATCAGGGTCTTTTCACTTACTGTGCTCACGTTGACTTTAATGACTGGAATAAGCGATCTCCACGAAGAAGAAGGATCTTGAGATTCTGTTTTTACTTTAACACTATGGGAAAAAATGGGGTTTATTATTTTGTCTTTTCCACTGAACAGCTAACCAACCTTTTCTTCTAGGAGTCTAGTGCACAAATCTCAGGGAACACTCCTTCCCACAAGGGTGCCTCCTCTAAGGGACCTGCTAGAATACTACTGCAGACTCCTCCACAGCCTGGAAGACCAGCCCAAAGCACACACAGCTACGTCTTGGGTGCTAGTACACTGAGCTGACATAGGCAGAAAATAAGCATGTCATGTGTAACCCAGAGCAATAGTTCAATACATGTTCCTTAGGGAAACCTGGTCTGTTCTAAATATTCCTATTTAGGTGCAGGATTTTTCATTTCCCAAGACACACCCCCTCCAAAGGCAGAAGTCCTTCCTGCACTGTCAATAAGGGCCTAAGATGAAAACGTGAAAAGCCTGGCTTGGAGGTACAGCCCTTCCCCAAACTCAGGGCTGCCACAGCATCCCACAGCTGCCCACTATGTAATTTAGTCACATGCACTGGTCTGGCCAACAGCAGTGAAAGGACTCAAGTCTCATTAGATCTTCTCTGCTCCTGCCAATAAATCAGTCTGATGTGATTCTGCCCAATGAGAGTAGCCTTATTGAACATCGAACTCCACTACACATGAACCCGCACTGTGTTTTCTGGGCTACCTCAAAAAAAAGAATCAAATAAGAAAAGGTTTCCGTAGCTATACACAAACGCACTCCCCCTAAAAAGACAATTTGTGAAACCAGTCCAAGCTTAAAGCTCAAAAACCAAGTCAGTCCTCCCAACACCACACAGATCCTCACACTTTGTCTTTTCAACGAGCACCTATTACTTCTACCAAGCAATACCATTATTATTCTGCAAGCATAACCTTCTTTGACACATGTTCCCTTTCCGCAGTGTGCTTCAAATAGATTTTTCAACCTGTCTCTGATCATTAAACAAAGAGTGTTTGGTTTGTTTCGTTGTGATTTTTAATTATTATGGTAGGAAGTCTGAGGAAAGGAAAAAGATTTAGACTGTCAGGCTTGTCAGTGCAATTTCTCTCTCAGCTGTGCTTCAACCATTTGGCCTCCAGAGCACATGTTAACAAAACATTACCCAATTAGTTCAGCACTTTGCAGAACAAAGCATCAACAAAATAGCAAAATGAATAATAATTTACCTTTCAAGATTGGTATGTGTTCTCTGCCTCCCGTTCACTTGTGCTTTTTCATCATCTTTCTTTGCTGGAATTATTGTGGGATCCAAGCCAAATAGTTCTTGAAGTTGTCCATACAGCTCAGAACGGTTGTACACATGAAATTCAAAGTCATTCACCATAATATACAGTCGTGTTTCCGCCTTTGGATCTAAACAAATAGTAGGAAAAGAGTTTCTAATTCTATTTAAACATTTTCTTGCAATATTTACAGTATTTCAAATATGCAGATTTTGCAAAAACAATCTATATGGTAGTGAACAGCTGCTAAAGTACATATTAAGAAGCAATAAAAAAACCTCCACAAAATAATTACACCATTCCAAGCAAATCAGTAAAACTTGGCAAATAAGACAGTTGCATACAAAATATAAAAGCTGAAAGGCATTTTACCCTTGGGTCACAATCTAAAAATAAATCCGGGCAGGAGCTGCACAAAATGATAAATGAGGTTTACTTAGTCTCATATATAAAAACAAACAAACAAAAATCCCTCGTGAGGCTTCTGTGCTGTGCATTGGTGTCAACTTCTGCTTTTTAGCACAGGTACTTGAGACCAATTCAATCTCAAAAAACAAATGGTTTTCTAGCCAAGCTCTATGGTGCAGCACCCCTGAACTGGGAAAAAGCTTTCTTTTACTGAGAAACAGAAAACATTAATAGGCAGAACTAGCAAGAAGCATAGTCATTTTGCATAATTGGTGCAAAACTTCACAAATTTAAAATTTTAACTGTAATATCAGCTTGACTCTGATCCTTAAAAACTAGTTTAACGTTTGCTGATCACAGACAGAGCTGTTTGTGACATACTTTGACATACTTTTGCCTTAGATAGTTTGACCTAATTATGTACTTAATGCAAGAAAAAAGATCACATAATTTCCCCCTAATTACCCAGTTGAAAGAGTGCCCGTTACACATTCACTCTAGAGACCTGAGCTGCTCTAAAACCTGATCTGGCCTTTCTAAGTCAAAGAGACTTTTGGAAGCTGAAGCATCAATGGTTATTACAGCAGTCCCCAACCTGTAACTCAGGGGGTATAAACTGAAGGCAACACTACCCATAGACACCAGAAATTAAGAAGTCAGAGTGAACACCGCTGCTGCTGCGGTCAGGGTCAAGAGAAGAAATGCAGCTGCCCAAAAACCACAGTTTAGAGACACCTGCTTTATTAAATGTACCCTCTTTGCTAACAGATTCATCTGTTCCCCGATGCTATGTACCTGTACAACACTCTGTACATCAACAGCAACCCACCTTTTACCCCTCACATCTAAATTACCAGAAATTTCCGTATCATTATTAAAAAAAAAAAAGAATACTAAGTCTCCAGAAAGCACTGACATCACAGTTTTCTTGAACAGGAGACAGAAAAAAAGTTAATGAGCCAGTTTCAGTTCCTTCCTGTTTTCATAAAAGCACTATCAAATCTGTTAGTTGGTAATGTTAACTTGCATCAATAAGATATAGGCAAAGGATGACATGGACAAAGACTTGGATACACAATTGTTCACCTGGGAGATCTCAGTATCATCAAGAACACAAATAAATGTAATTTTTCAATTCCTGGAGGAAAGCATTAGACTTTATTAACTAAATTAAATCATATGCAGTAATTCATTTATTTAAAGGAGATTTACAGAGACAACCATCTCTTTTTCGTAATAACAAAAATAATATTTGACCTCCACACACCAATTCGGTTGCCTGACACTTCTGGAAAAAAAAAAGCCAAGAAAAAGCAACAAGCACATCTGAATATCGTATAGTTAAATGATTCAGAGAAGCATGTAAGTCATGTAAAAGTAACTGCCAGATTGATAGCAAAACACTGAAATTTTATCAACACTCGTTGGAATCAAGGTGACTAATACAGTCAAGGTTTTGACATTTGGTTCCTACAGAGTTTAATCAAGATGTATTGTTTATTTATTAGTTTTTCAAATGTTTGTATCACACCTACCCAAACAATTCAACATATACTCACTAAATAAAACCAAACTGAAACATGAAGTAAGTGCCCCCTGACAATAAAAAGTAAAGGAACTGGCTCTCAAAGCAGCATTCCTCCTTCAAACAGTATCTCTACTATGGGATATGGTTTTACAACATGAAAATTGATAATCTGCTGTGGCATCTAAGCCAAGACATCTGAGTGTCCCCTATTCACAACAAAATCCTCCGACTTTTGTTCCTAAACCACTTTCATGTCTCAAGTATGTACAAAACCAACTCTCAAATCCCAGTATGGTTTACCTTAACACTCAAGGCAGGAGAACAACCCACATACTTGACTTTTTCTATCAAGTTCTTTCAAGACTGGTATGACATGCCTAGTATAAACAAGTAATTATTTAAGAGATTATTTTATTCACGTGACTTTGTTGTCAGACCTATACACCTCTGACCTCCTTGGTTACTTGGATTATTTGTCCACTAATTCTGCCGCCTTAAACGCCAGCAGAAAAGATTAAAGCCTTGCAATACTGCCAAGCAAAAATATCACCATAAAAGACAGACAACTGTCTTGATTGCATTAAGTTCAATTCATTTTTTCATTCTGTGAGCCACTAAAGAAATATGTCTTAACTAGCAGACGAAGAAAATTCTATGAAAATCTGTTGGACAATAACCCATGGTTGGAAAAATCTAATCTAGATTCCACTTTTTGAATTAGTCTTCTTATGGTGTAAAGAACTTGAATTGTGTCCTGTCACCTCAAAAGCTTAGTAATGCCTCAATAAAAAGAAGTGAGCAACTCTTCTTAAGTCATATCACTATCTCGAACAGTGCCTTGTATTTACCTGCATAACACGTATGCAGTGCTCCTGCCACTGCCGAGTTGGTGCTGACAGAGCAACAGCTGTACCAGCTTGCTGACAAGTCTAAGAGGCTTCACACCAAAGGCCACTTCCAAAGGGGACATGGGAAAAAAAAAAGCCCTCCAAAGTTCAATGACCCTCTCAATCAGTGCCCTCCTCAACTGTAGACAGCTGCCATTTCTGGACCTCCTTGAATTAGCAATGGAGCTGTGACGCTTCAAAAGTCACGACAGACAGGACCTGAGACTCATTCAACCGGATTATAAACCTTTAAGTGACTAAGCACACATCACAAGGCTACTTATGTTTCCTCAGGGTTTTCTGCAGATACAATTAATCTCTTGCATCCGGTGTTAATCGTCCTTCCTCAGCCAGAGATAAGGAAGAAAAAGAAATGAATTTTTCACGCTTTCCCACTTCTATAACTACAGATGTCATCAAGACAGAGAGTTATCAAATACTAAAGAACATCCCATGCCTTAGTGCTTCTGGTAAAATACTGACAGCACGACACAAACTCAAAAAGTAAAATCACTTTCAGAACATAAGAAGTCTCTATTTATCAAAGTTATAAACTTCAATACAGGGTCAATTATGCTGAGACTACAGCAAATGAAGGCTACTATTAAGGTTAATGGTTTGTCTTCAGAAGGGCTCAAGTCCCTGATAAAGAATCCTGTATTTCATTGTATTGTCTACACAGATCAGCCAGTTAAAAGAACCCGTACCTTCTGTTTCAATGTACTTCAGGTACATATTAACAAATCCATTCACATGCATGCGATTGTACAAATGAATTATTTTTCTATAGGCTACCTGCAAACTTAAACTTTGAAAACTTTTTGAGAAACCTACCATGCTGTTTCTGCTTAGGGTTGTACATCTTCCACCAGCGAAATATGATAAATCCATCTTGAATTCTAAATCAAATAAAATCAGATAAAACAGAAGTTAAAAGAGTGATAATCCAAAATCCTGCATGCAGCTGCATGACACGTTGCCTTACGCAGTGCAGAGATCTGCAGCTGCAGTATTGTACAAGCAATATTAAAGCATTACTGCATAAAGCATACAGTACAATATACGATTACTGCATTAGCTGAAACTTGTATATAACTCCGTATCCATTGCCTTCTCAAGCCTTTCCAAATTTAACAGCAAGAATCAAAATGACAAACTGTTTGCTAGTGTGTGGTTCAAGACACAAATTATTCTCGATTCCAGTAAATAAATGCAAACCGCTTGGCCAAAATGAATCTTCCAGATTTAGAGGGGGAGCTTGAGGGACTGAAAGACATTAATGAGAAAACAGTTCTCCTTCAAACTCTGAAGTGTTTTCTTTTACAAATATTAAGGACAACCAGAATCTTCTCCAGTACTCACTTCCAATTGGTAATGCTCAAAGAGCAAATGAGCTAACAAGTCTCTAAGAATGTCTAAATACTGCTATCAAAAGAGTCAGTTTATTTTTAAAATTTATAAATATATTCATGGCTTATTTGTTAGACAGCATTTTGATATGTTATTTAGACATATACATTTACTGAATGTAATGAATGAAATCGCTATTTAGAAGAGCAAGTCCATTGCAAATTTGTACCTGATAGACATGTCTTCTGTGATGAAATAGATTTCACGAACCATGACTTTTCCAGACAGCACAGAGAACGAAAAGGAACCTAGTGTGAAAAAAAGTGTTTATCAGACATTAGCCTAAAGTTGTTGATGCTTTACTTTCTGAACAGGAAGAATATAGTATTCAATTATCTGAAATGGGTTTACTGGGTATCTTGAGTTCTCCCTATGAACACACACCGACTTTCAGAGGAGAAGGGAAGTCAGAGATTCAGAACATACAAGACAACTCTAAAAGATGCTGGGTTTGGCACCACCCAGAAATACAACCAAGCCCTGAGAGCCACGAGTCACTCAGGAACATTCAGGTGCTTTGCGACGCTTGTGAAAAGAGTTAGGAAAGCTATTTGGAACACTTGTAGTATCAAGCCATTGTATGCAGGACTATAATTAGCAAAATATGGATTCCTGAAAAATTAATTTTTCAAGATAAAATGGCTATAAGGTTTTCAGTCCAATTATTATGACAAATTGTGTTTACAGCAGAAAGGATTAACAAGCATGAAAAGACCAGCAGGTAATGCAATAGTCCATATTTTTCCTAAGCCTTTACACCTCATCCACAGAAAATTAAGTAAAACCTGATTAAAAAAAAAAAAATTAAAAAATCAACATTAATCGATTGAAACCAAGCTGTACATCATGAGATTTAATTAATGTTATGTTCTTCTTACTGATTAAGTTTAAAAAGAACACCATATATTTGGCCAGCTATGTCCAGCTGCCTTTACTTAATAGCAATTTCATCGAGAAATTTTAATAAAAGCCTATAGATCAAGTGTAGCAGCCAATAAGTTTTTCATCTATATTGCTGTTCAAAAAGCTGCATTTGAAGATGGTTTGGATTACAGTTCTAAAATTCTTGAGGACATAAGCAAATTATTGCAGGAGTCTCTTTGGCAGGCAACTGTGGGTGGGATTTTTTATTTTTGCGTTTTGATTACATTTATGATCAATAGTTCCAGAAAAGGTCCAGAACTAAAGTCATTGTTACTCTGGGAGTCAGACAGAGAAAGGCATGGAAGAGTAAATGAAAGAAAATTAGAAGTGTGATCAGAGTGAGGTTGGGGGATACAGCCCTCTGTGGCTCAGCACCAGATATTTTTGTAATGTGGGTGAGTGCCCAAGTGATTTGCACTGACCTCTTTTATTCAAAAATGTCTAAAAAAAAAAGTTAATGGATTTTGATGCAAATGTTCTAGCCAGTATAAATTCTACACATCACCGTCCCAGTATGGATTAACATGACTAGTTGTTCTGACAGCTTATTTAGAAAGCAAGGATACTGCCATAACAGAGAGTAAAGGCTACTGTGCCCCTCTGAACCCACTCCAGCAGTTGCTACCCACACTTCAGATCCCGTAAAACCAGCCTCAAAGGTGCAGGGAAGTGGGAAGTTGCACCCCTTAACACCAAACTATGAGACAAATTCAGAAGCAGATCAGGCAGGTTCCATGGAAGACTGAGGAAAAATACAAATGTGATGGGTGGACTGTTCAGTGGATGAGGAATTGGTTGGATGGTCACATTCAGAGGGTAGGGGTCAACGGCTCAGCGTCCAGCTGGAGATCGGTGGCAAGTGGTGTCCCTGAGGGATCCATATTGGGACCAGTACTGTTGAATAACTTCAGTGACATAGACAGTGGGATTGAGTGCACCCTCAGCAAGTTTGCAGATCACAGCAAGCTGGGTGGTATGGCTGACACATTGGAGGGACAGAATACCATCCAGAGGGATGTGGAGAAGCTCAAGAAGTGGGCCTGTGTGAACCTCATAAGGTTCAACAAGGCCTAGTGCAAGTTCCTGCACCTGGGCCAGGGCAACCCCCAGCATCCATACTGGCTGGAAGATGAAGGAATTGAGAGTAGCGCTGAGGAGAAGGACTAGGGGGTGCTGGTGGATGAAAAGCTGGACATGAGCCAACAATGTGCACTCACAGCCCAGAAGGCCAACCACATCCTAGACTGCAAAGGAAGCACAGCCAGCAGGCTGAGGGAGGTGATTCTGCCTGTCACGCCAGTTTTCCAGATTCCTAGGAATTAGATTTGAGCAGATAATCTCAAAACTAGATTCCTCTCTACTCTGCTCTGGTGAGACCCCACCTGGAATACTGCACCCAGCTCTAGAGCCCTCGGCACAGGAAAGATGGACCTGTTGGAGCAGGTCCAGAGGAGGGCCACAAAAACGACAAGACAAATAGTCTCGAGGGAGACCTTATTGCAGCCTTTCAGTACCTAAAGGGGACATACAGGAGAGATGGGGACAAACTTTTTTAGCAGGGCCTGTTGCAAAAGGACAAGGGGTAATGCCTTTAAACTAAAAGAGAATTTTAGACTAGATATAAGGAAGAATTTTCTTACAACGAGGGTGGTGGAAGACTGGAACAGGTTGTCCAAAGAGGTGGTCGATGCCCCATTCCTGGAAACTTCAAGGTCAGATTGGATGGGGCTCTGAGCAACCTAGTCTAGTGGAAGATGTCCCTGCTCATTGCAGGTGGGTTGGACTAGACCTTCTTTAAAGGTCCCTTCCAACCCAAACTATCCTATGATTCTATGACACTAACCATTATGATTACAGAGTTTTGAAAAAGAGGTAATGGAAAATACACAGATTTAAAGTACAGAAAGTATACAAACAAAAAAAGTAAACACAACTTAAAATTAAAAAAAACTCTCAAGTGAATTGTAATATAAAATAATGAGACACTTCAATGAAAAAGGGGGATGTTTTTCTTCCTACACCAAGAATCATCCCCTAAAGCATGATATTGCACTTCTTTTCTTCTTAAATTAAACCCATGATCATTTTCAAATTACTATAACAAAAGAACAATTTGATTTTAATTTGTGTTTTTAGCAAATTGAGGTGTAATAAAAAGCAGTAGATAAACAGCAGCATTACAGTAATGAGAACTTACCAATATGGATGTAGCCATGTTTATATAATCTGTTAAGAACCAACGTTAAAATGAGTCCAATGTTCCGGGAATTATAATAAGTTAGGTAGATAATCCATCCACAAGACAATATTGTCGCTGTTGAAAGATTAAAATGAATTAAAATATTTTTTAAAGTATGCTGACCTAGATAAAAGCCTTACCTATTAAGACAATAAAGCATAACAGTGTTCTTCCTACTCTCAAAAAAATTTTGAAATTGATGGGATGTTTTAATGGGTGTTTTCAGAGAGATGGTGTGAGAAGGCTGTGAACAGATGGCAAGAAAAAAAGAAGGGGAAACGGGAAATTCAGAAAAATATAGATTCTTCACTGCTTTTCTATTCCCTACTACAAAAAACCCTGTCCTCCAGGGGACCTGCAAAAGGCACCAGACATTTTATTACATATATCATCCAATAAGTTAAATTTCATAGGTCAAATCATAACATGCATTATTTCAAAACTTCCAAAAAAATAATGCCACAAAAGTCATCCTGTATTACTTCTCCACCCTTCTCCAAACCCATGAACTGTAACTTAAACTTTCATATCTTAAACACAGGAAACAACACTGTCACATCTGAAGTCTTTTCCTAAGTTGTTGTATCCAGAGAGAAATGTACCAGTACTTGGGTTAGCAGAAATCTGTCAACAGTTCAAGCATGGAATTTAAAAAATTAGGTCTGCTAATCCCCAAAGTAAATTTTACTTTAGTTGATTAAGAAGTAGTAACCTATTTCTAACTACAAGGGTTCTCAAAGCTTCCAGAAGGACAAACCCAAAAGGAATGTGACTGCCAGGGAATGGACTAGTTCTAATTCCCTTTACTGATAATTACCATTCAGTTTCATCCAAAACAGAGTAGAAAAGAAAGCATTTTTTGTATTTGAGGTATCTCTACTCATTATACTAACTGAACTTTGTAAAAGAGATTTTTCATTTATGTATACTCCTCATGCTGAAAAACTCAGATTTATTGTGCCTTTATGGGAAATTGGAAGTGCAGAAAGCCATATGGGTACCACACTTATACTCTGCACAGAGTTCAGATTATTACTCCAAAAAAAAAATCCAAAAAACCCAACCAAATACAACCCAGAAAAAATTGCTTCACTGCCTTGTAACAATGCCTGTGCTTTGTTGAAAGATACGGAGAAGGCAGAAGAGAAAGACTTGCATGACTTTTCCTTATTGGAAAATGGAATCAGTGTGGCCAAAATTCAAGTAGCTCACACACTAGGGCAGGTAAGCTGCTTGACATGTAAATCAAATCAAATTTGTGGGGGTGATTACACAGGAACAAGGTAGAGAGGGTTAAAGCTACACCCCAGGAAAGAAACTGCTCTTTGCACTCGGTGAAGGCACGCTCCAAGGACAGCGTTTACCTCCCCTTGCTTTCACGTGAGTAAGCTACTCACTGATGGTCCTCTATCAAAGTAGGGAGAAAGCTGGAATGACTCACACCCAAAGGGTCTTGTTCCAGCAATAAAAGGTAAGTGGAGATTAAAGTTCAACTATGCACTTAACTTCTAGATACCTACAGCCAAGAAGGTACCCTCTTACGGTGACATATACTGAGAAAAACCAGCAAACCAGTGCAGTTTCCAGGCACTATGGTCCTAATCCACTGATTTTGCCACTAGTCTCATCCTTTGCCTTTTCTTTTCCCTCACCAAAATTAGTCTCTGCTATTAAGTGACAGATACCATAAACTCTATTCATCTCATTACTATATTCTTGATTTTAAAAGCCTCTTCACTCAAACTACATTTTGGAAATTTTTGGAAATTACATTTGGAAACTTTTACTGTATGTGATTTTTCTGGGATCAATAGTTAGCTGCTTCAGGATTCAGGAGAAAAAAACTGTTGACATCTTTTTTTATTCTCTTATAACAGGATGCCATAGGTCAGCAGGTGAAAGAAAAAGAGGCATGGCTGGCTGAAACTGGGTCAGTTAATAATTATTACTTCAATATGTTTCTATCCAAACCTTGTGATAATAGGAGGCTACCCAGCTTTTTGTGTTGTGTTCTTAGGACTAAAGAGATCAGCAGCTACCCAAACTGCGTATTTGTATATAAATCGTTCTGCCCATAGAAAAAGGGGATAGACTATTATTTCTTGAAGTTCCAGCCACCATTCTGTGGAACAGAAATTTTTAAGTTCAA
The DNA here is from genome assembly GCF_001431845.1 of Calidris pugnax. Taxonomy (NCBI): domain Eukaryota; kingdom Metazoa; phylum Chordata; class Aves; order Charadriiformes; family Scolopacidae; genus Calidris; species Calidris pugnax. The sequence continues at coordinate 13,882,959 of NW_015090920.1, forward strand.
TATATTGAGGCAAATAAGAAAGCTAAGCAAAGCTTTTGGTTTAAATTATAGCTCTTACATGGAATTGCTTATATCCTACACACTTTCCAAATAGAATTACTAATAGTTTGCTCTAAGACTCCAGTGCAGAGAGGGAAAACAACAGAAAGAAAATTCTGCAGGCTGCAAACTGACACTTTTATTCTTTGGTGAAAGACCTGAACATCTCTAAGTCTCAAGTAAAAGCTTTTGGAGACAGATTTTTGAGATCTGTTCCACATTTTACCATAAGCAACTATCAGCATGGTGAGTTCCCGTATTTTCATCCTGATTACGCTTAGAATTTCATCTTAAGTACGAACTTTCCATGTCAACATATTAAAAGTGAAATAAATTATATTCAGAAAGCACCTTCAGCTAATTGGCCTGTGTTCTTTTCATTCAGTTTAGCCTACTGAAAAATAATTTGAGTACATCAATAGCCAGACAAACTTTAACTTCCCAGAAATCAGATAATAACACTATTTTTCCTGTGCTGCACCTCACTCCAGGTCTAAGAATCAAACCTGAAAAGCAGGTATTATCTACCTTTGGAAAAGTCCAAATTCATCACACGCTTCTAATACTCTCATCTGGACCTGCATATAACTTAATTTTTATTTTCCTGTCCTTGACTTATCTGTTTGTAGATTCAGAAAATCATAGAATTGTCTAGGTTTGAAGGGAACTTTAAGATCACCTAGTCCAACCATCAACCTATCTCTGATAAAAAAGCCATCACTAAACCATGTCACTAAGCACTAAGTCAACCCGACTTCTAAATACCTCCAGGGATGGTGCCTCAACCACTTCCCCGGGCAGCTGATTCCAATGCTTAATAACCCTTTCAGTGTAGAAATTTTTCCTAATATCCAATTTGAACCTCCCCTAGCGCATAGAATTACCTACACACAAATATAAACAATAGCACTAGTGTTATAAAAAAATTAGCATACCTAAGTCAGGCACATTTACAGGAACAGACCATAACCAAGTACACGATAGTTTGGTTTAAAGGCTTATTTGTGGCACACAATTTATTCTAGAATTTATGTCATTAAACACAAAAATCTTTATATCACTATTCAAACTATACCATATTAAAGGGCAGATATGTACATATTGGTGTAACGAAGTTATTGTATCTGCCTGACATGCTACAATGCTAATCTTTTGTTATGGTATTACAGTTAATCACTAGATTACTTTGGTGTTAGAAAAAACTTCTTTCATGGAGAGAAGTTCTGACTGAGTTATTTTGCAGAGCTGCAGCTGTAGAGCACCATCCCTTACACACTGGACTTATCTCCCAAGTGTTGCAGTTCCATTAGTATTGGAAATAGTTCTACTTTTTTTTTCCTTTCTGAATTACTTAAGTAGCATTACCATACCTCACTAAACAGTTGTATGACAAATAAAAACTTATTTTCAATGTTTTGATGTAATTTGGTAAGAAATTCAATATTGGTATGCCAGCATTTAGAAAAGCATGTTTAAAAGTGCTCACAAAAAAAAAAAAACATTTAAACAAAACCGAATAGATTCACCTTACCTACTAACAGCCAAACAACATTGGAGTCATGTTCTGTTAGGAAGTCTTCCAATTGCGTGATACTTGGGACAAAACTATCATTTTTTCTTTGATCCATTGCTAAATTGTTTTTGCACCGGCACCTATAGAACTGAAGGGGAAAAAAAACAACATCAAAACCAAAATGAGTAATAAGCACAGCACAGTTTGGAAAAAAATGAGTATGTTAAATAATCTCTAACAGTCTGTTTCACACAAATATGAATTTCCTTGTTTTATTCCTTCAATAACATTTTCATGATTCTTGGTTACCCTTTCTTCTACTCTAGAGCTCCAGAAACACTTCCATTCACCTCTGCCGAAACAAACGGAGCTTCCAGGCATGTGCCTCCCTAAAACAGATTATAGATCAACAAAATGCCAAAAAATACTCTCCAAACTTAGTACCTTGAATGCCCTGTACAGCCCATAACAGCAAATAAATTTATACAACTGTTGTACTGTAACAGTAATAGGCTTAATACATTAAGCCTTCTAACGTTAAAAAGGTGATTATGAGCCAATATGAGCCTGAACGCTCTGCCCCCACAAAAGGAGAGGCCAAAGTAGACACTTTCAGGAACTATGGAAAATTCCCATAACCTCCTAATCCACTGCATCCATTAATTCTCTTTCTTTAGGATGGATTTGCTTCATTGTATTAAAAAGCAACTACACAAGCGGTCTCTTACAGAGAGCGGAAAACCAGTCCTTATGATCTTATATACTTATTCAAACCACCTATAAATCATCTTGCAACTGGGTTATATTAATTAAGTGTGATTACCAGGGAGTAGCTCAACTCAGTAACGTAAGTAATTACACAGCAGTATTTTACTTGCATTAGTTTCATTTGAAGTTTTCTCCCTTGGATGTTATCTGTCAAGCCTTCTTACAGAAAGATAAGCATTAATTCTGCCTTTTTTCTTTTTCTTTTTTTTTTTTTAACACCTTCCAGCTTCTGGCAGCCTGTCAACCCTGTCAGTATTCAACCCTAAAAAAAAATGAGGCTTTATTTCCTTTTTTTTTTTTTTAATTAAGTCTTTGATGCTCTCCATCAAGAGCTCTAGAACATAAACCTAAGTAATGGTAAGATCTTAGTTTTGAGCTGGTAACATCTTTGGAAGAGTCAGTATTTAGAAGTGTTAGCAATAAAACTAACAGTTTTTCCCACAATATCCATACTACTCACTATTATAACTTGTAAACAAAATGTGGAAGGAGAAGTTGACAAAAACCTGCCTTTAATGCGCTTGTTTCTCCCCTGTATTTGGGTAAATGCAGCACCATGAACTAAGAGCCTATGTTTTGACCTAAAATAGGAGTAGAGTCCCAAGAACAAGTGCTAATGATTTGTTTGCTGACTCTCCCCTAAGAAGAAATAGAATGGGGAGGAAAACACACATGAAAGCAATAAACAGAAAGAAAGAAACAAACAACAAAAACCCCCTCATCACCAAAACACCAGGAAAAGCTTCCAGTAGTGACAATAAAGAAACTAACTTTGCTCCCCTGCAAAGAGGGATAATAAGCATCACACACATATTCACACACTTTAAAAAAAGAAGCCCTTGTTTTAGAAGGGATGTTACAGCAGCAAATTAAATCACATAATGGCACCGTGATTTGCTTTAAGACACTCACAGTACCTTAATAAAAAAGGCACGTGTCAACTTGTATTATGAAGCAGATGATGCCTCTGCGGGCAGCCTCTAACAGCCTTGAGCCCATGAATGACAGGGTTACTGGAGAAACCAAAATGAACACTTTCAGCATAAAGGAAGAAATAACTCGGGTTTGTTTCCCTTTCTTAGCAAGAGACAACTCTCCTGTGAGCAAGACCACCGTGGAAGTGCTGTTAATTGGTGGGGACCACCTACCACCTTAATGAACACCACCTCTATTTAACCCCTCAATAAATCAACCTGTGACTTTTTCCTAAGAAATTATCACCCAATCAGAGCATCATTATGCTCTGAATAGGACTGTAGCAAGACAACTCAGAGACTCCAAATCATGGGATCCTGATAGTTACTTATTTAAATAAAGACTATCTTCATCATTTATGGTCACCACTATCCCTAACCATAAATTGGATGTCTTTCAAAGCCTGGAATACATTCCCTTTTCACATGCAAATAAACACAGGCATTCGCCATCAGTCATCATGTGTGTCAACACATCATTTTGGAGCTCCACAGCTGAACCTTTAACACCCTGCACCACTGACAGGCCCCCTTCATCCTTGATAAAGTCACCTGAGGAAGAGGCTGATGGCAATGAAAGTGTAACCACCCAGAAACAAGCAGCAGCACTAGATGTGGGTTCTCAGTATGTGTCTCCAAGGAAGCAGGTGCTTAATCCATTTAGATTACAAAGCAATTTTGGCCATATGAATTAGTGCAACAGAAAGAGGACGAATGTAGAGACTTAAGTAGTACACCCTGTTTACAGTGTCCTTGTGCATTTACACAGCATGGGGGATGGAAGCAGGATCTGGATCATCATAATCATTCAGAGGAAGAGATACAATCTTTTCAGGACAGATCTTAGCTACCTGCAGTAACCAGCACGTTCTGTGGACAGTCCTGCACCTATCTGCCTTCATCTTCCATGCCCTACATACTGTATCCATAGATTCGGCCTCTTCTCCCAAGGGAATAATGACAGGAGCAGAGGAAATGGTCTGAAGTTGCAGCAGGGGAGGTTTAGATTAGATATTAGGAAGAATTACTTTACTGAAAGAGTGGTCAGGCACTGGAACAGCCTGCCCAGGTGGTTGAATCGCCATCTCCAGAGGTATTTAAGAAGCATGTAGATGTGGCACTTCATGGCATGCTCTAGTGGGGGTCTTTTGTGTGCATATGGTTAGGACTCCATGATCTCAGAGGTCCTTTCCAGTCATGAAGATTCTGTGATTTAAACCCTACATACCTCTCAGCTACCTGCCCTCATCCACCCTTTGTTACATTTATTCCTAGGGGCAAAATTACTTTGCAATCAGACAAAACATCAGCTGTTACACTCTCCAGGATCACCAACCACAGGTTGATTGACTTGTAATTTACATCATACTGCTACTCTGTTCTTCTGAAGTAACAGTATCCTTTCAAAATCTCATGAGACCTAAGTTTGGGTGGGAAACTGACTCTTACCAGCTCCACTAATATAAGAAAGAAAACACGCCTAAGAGAAGAGAAACCCAGAACTTCATGTTTACCTCTCTGCACTTTTTTGTATTTTTTTTTTTCAGGGTCTCTACTTCAGTTAACACACCAGAACATAATCGGAAAGTGTTAACAAGTGTTTTGTTTCACTTCCCCCCCAAACTTTTTAGTAAAGCATATCTTTACTATTCAGTATGGCTCTCATTTAGCACATAACATGTTAATACATACAAAATCTATTAGCTTTCTCCTGGGAGGACAGGAGAAGAGGAGGATTCTGTGACACTCAAGTGTCAGAATCCCACCACTCATATTTATCTTCACAGTAGTCCTTTCAGGGAGTAATCTTCTTTCTGCAAATGAGATACCTGAAGCAAGGAGAGATAAAGGCTCAATCCTTTATTTATGATGCCCAAACTGAAATACTTGGGGCCTGCTTTTCAGGTTGTGCATGTTTAGAGCACTTAGTGTGTTCAAAGCAGACAGTGGACTGGCTTGAAGACGTGAGAGTTCAATATTGCTGTAGATTTCCTCCTCCTGGTCAGACAGGCTTGCTTTATAGCAGAAACACACACTTCATGGACACTCTACAAAAATTTCTTTAATTACTTGTGTCACATATTAATCCATTTTTCTCAGTAGTAAAAAGATGCAGGTGATGTTACAATCCTGCAGGGATGCACTTCACTTCCAGCCCACTTCCAGTATTCCAAACTCAACCCAATTCTCACAGCAAATATTCTGTCCCTAAAAAGCCAAATACTCAAAAGCTGCTTCAAATCTTTAGAAACGCATTTCAATGGCATCAAACAGGGAAACTACTTTTAACCTCAGCCTGACACATTAACACTTCACACTGTTAACAAACCTCTGCTTGAACAAAGTCATTAAAAATTTATAGCAAGCATGCATACATGAAAGAGTTGACACAGACACAAAAAAAACTACAACAGAAGCCTGGTCACTGGGCTCTCAATGACCAGAGTGCAGTTGCTTGGCAGAGGCAGCTGCAGCCTAGGGACCAACAGTCCACCCGTGAAAGGTCTGTCCTGTACCTATAGCTGAGGAAGAAGGCAACAGACATTTTATCCAGTGCCCGAGAGCATTAGGGTAACGTGGGTCCAGGGCTGCACAAGAGGAGGAGGAAGAACTGTCTGTTTATCGCATGCTTTGTAACACTCTTTTTCTGGCACACCTTGTAGAAACAGCCGAATAAAACTGGTATCCAAAGGTGGGGAAAAATCCCAAGCATTTCACGATATTGAGAAGAAACAGTATTATACAGTTATGAAGGGGGTAGGGAAATAATGGATACAGCCAATGCCCTTATTATTACTAGAATTCATGGGAGGAATAAAACAGGAGTTTAAATTTGTCAGATATATTCCTCAGATCTTCACAGAAATCAAGCACTTACCGAATTTATGTTAATTTATGTTATTAGAGGTTAACTACCATTCTAAGGATACTCAACTCCCAACTTGTATAGCAATTACAAGACAATGGAGTCACAATTACACCCAAAATGACACATTAAACAACAGGAGGTAATTCCCCTTAGTCTAAATAAATGAATTTAGATAATACTAGATGCTTCACATCTCTAGTAAAGGAGCCAGACCCACAGTGGTTCCTGAGAGAAAAGTAAAGTGCCATTTTTGCATCCTACCCACCCCATCACTTTCTTTCAAAGGGTCTCCAGCAACAGCTGCTATGAAATCAGAGCTTTAAATAATTAAATAATATTAGAAAGGAGCCTCCCAAATGTAAACACCACTCCTCTGCATTTTCCTCTGAAAGTATCATGACACTGTCAGCACCCAGACACACATTAGGCACATTTCACAAAACAAAAAGCTGCCAACCTTGGCGTCTTTCCCAAAACACGCCAGCTAGGTCCGAAGACTTCAAACCCAGCCCAGCACAGCCTAGGAAGTTCAGCTCAGCTGTTCTTTAATCAACAAGCAAGGCAAAGAGGAAGAGAAGGGAAGTTGTTCTCAAAAAAACACGTGTACACAAAAGAATAAGCTCAATGACAGCACCCACACAGCAATTCTGCCATCTGACATGTTGCACTGGCTCCACACCTTATACCAAATTAAAGATTTGCAATTTTTTTTATTATTATTTTTTTACAAAAAGAACTAGGATTCACACCTAGTTTCTTCCCCCTCTGCTCGCGCTTGAAGTAAAAATAGCAGTAAACTGTAAACAAACTAAACTACTGCTTTAATTATACTAATGAAATCTTGCTACAACCTCCAGCGGAAACAGCTGCACTAAAAACAGAGCACAGAAGAGAGTCACACCTAGATAAACCGGTGTGTGGACAGCCTTAGTTAAACATAATTTGCACTACAGTAGCTTAAGTTAGTAAATAACATGTTAACTTAAAAATTAATTAAATAAAAATTAAAGTATATTCAAAGGAACCGTAAAACACCAGATAAAAATAATTCTTACAGTAACCTTCCTGATGAGATTCATTTCACCTAACAGAGAAATAGAAGCCACTAGAGAAGCACCTACAGTAAATTAATAAATAAAGATTAACACCCCTCTGAGAGCAGGAGGGGAAAAAAAAAACCCCAAACAGAAGAAAAGTCTAGTATTTACTGATTCAGTGTCAAAGACAGCAGAAGAGAAATATTTTTATTTATTTATTTTTCATAGTACAAGACATTAGTTTTAATACAGAAGAAATAAGACAAACTCCTGCTATGGCAATCAACATACAGTACTCCTTGCATCACTCAACTGCTAGCATAGGAATGCCTAACTGAACTCTAGATGACTGTTCATTTCATTTTAATTTTTAAAAAATAAAAAAAATCTGTTGTTTAACCTCACTTCCCAAACTTGTTCAGGGGAGAGAGTTGTTTTCCTGCTTACGTTGCCAGCTTTTGATGCTGCAGAAGGAAAAAAGGACAAAACCAAAAAAAAACCCTCCAAACAACAGAATCTTAAGGTCCATAACAACAGAAATAAGTAAGAACTTCCTTATGCACAGTCCTCCATTTAGAAAAAAATTAATTACTCCTTTTGGGGGCTGGTCTCAACAACAAGGGCATGACTTCTTTTTTTTCCCCCCTCCCTTTTTTTAATTTGAACTACACCTCTGAAATACTGTATGTATACAGTAGTTATATTTATATTTATTATATATATTTATATTTATTTTATATATGTATATATACAACTCTGAAAAACTGTACCTCTGAAATACCCTATGAAATTGAGTCTTCTACACCTTATGCATAAAATTTTCCAGAAGTACTTCATCTAAATTTCTCCTCTGACACATCACCACAATTTGGAGAAAGGGGTAAGTCTGCCATAAATCAAACTAAAAATCAGTCTTCTGGCTACATATACCATCATCCTTAAGTGAACTACATATAGGTCTTTATTAGTGTCTGCCCAGTCCGCAGTGAATCCAAAGATTTTGGCGCAGCAACAAGTGCTATAAGATGCTACAGAGGAAGATAAGAATTTACTAGCAAGAGGTGGGATATCTCAACACCACCGTAAACACAGGATAACTCTGCACACTGCTAGCGAGGAGCAATAAACTCTTGCCCATTTCCCACAGGATAAAACTATGCAAAAGGGCAATTACCAAAGAGCAGCTGATGCACATTTCACATGCCAAAGTTTTCTAACAGCATGCCCAAAAGGGGCGAGTTACTTCAGCATGCCATACATAAGGATTAGACCTCTCCTTAGACAAGTTCCAGACGTGCAAGAACCTCCACCCAATCAATCCAAGACAATTCACGAAGAGCAAAATCACCTCATGCATTAATTTGTCCAAAGACACTGTCAAATTGTGCAAATTCAGGCCATGCAAACACCCTAATGCCTAAGCGAACATCTCTGAACATCCATTTATCACCAACTGCCTAACCAGACCTTACTACTGTTTTTACCAGTGATTATTTGAAAGAACTTATTAACATAGTTTTACAACAAGAGGGCTACCCCATGCTCCAGTTTTTCTTCTCAATTGCCAAAATGTAAACCAGATATTGTTTATCTGGTCATCATTTTGCACATAAAAACCAGGAAAAAACCTGCTCTGCTACAATAAGAAAAGCTTATTGTTAGAGTTAACTAATTAAGCTTATTGTTAGAGTTAACTAATTAAATGACACAACAGAATAACTCTCATGGCAACAATATTGGTCTTTTTCATATTAAACCTGATCAAATTATATATGGAGATACATCCATTGCAGTAAACTTCCAACCTTGGAAGTTTTCACAAAGTTTAGTGAAGGTTGCTGTGGAAATGTGTCTTAAGATGGGAATCAAATCCAGATATCGATTATGACGGGGATATTGGCTATATTCTGATCTCTAAACTACACCTCCCCTGTATTAAAACGCTAAAGCATGTTATATTAATTAATTATATCAGATTTATTTTTTTTTTATTGACAATAGGACGTGCAAGCGCATTATCATCACGGCTTTAGGCACACCAAAAAAAGCAGGTGTGCTTTGTGTTAAATCAGTGCGGCTGTGTACACTAAAGCCCCCTGAGGGCCTGGGGGGCCGGCAGGGACCGTCTGCCACCGGCCCGGGAAAAGGGAAAAGCGAAACTTTCCTCCCAGGCCAAAACCAAAACTGGAAGCGCCTGAACTCCTGTCCCTTGACCTCACACCCCTTCTGCACGGCGTTAACCTAGAAAAGCCGGACGCAAAGAGGGGAAAAAGAAAAATAAAAAAGGCAGGAACCCGTAAAACCGGAGGGGGTTCCTCTCACGCCGCTTCCAAGGAGAGTAGGCGGAGAAAGGGGGCCACGCCGGTACCGGTAACACAAGGCGGAGGAGGCAGCAGGCGACGATCGCCTCCCCCTCAGCACCGGAGGCGTGGCCCCCTGGCACGGCGGCCCGCTGCCCCCCCCCGGCCCCTCAGAGCCGCCCCACCGGCGGGCTCGCTCCCTCACGGAGGCCGCCACCGGCGCGGCCTGACAGGCCCAGCGACGGCGGACGGGGCCAACCCCTCCGCACCGGCCCCCGCACCGCGTTCAAGCGGGCCCCAGCCCGGTGGGAAAACGGCAACCCCCGCCCCGTGCTCCCCCCTCCCTCCCGCACTTACGCCATCGCCCTCCGCGGCGGCTTCACCACGGACCCGGAAGCGGCGGCAG
>NW_015090920.1:13892874-13937875 GCF_001431845.1 Calidris pugnax
GGGGCCCTCCCGCACCTCACGGCGACGGCCAGGCCACCCCGCCCCGCAGCGCCGCCGGCCCGCAGCGCCGTCGGAGCCAATCGCCAGGCGCCGCCGGGCGGCGGGGCCAATAGCGAAGGTGGCGGCTCCCCCGGGGGCGGGAAGAAGCGGGGCGCGCCACCAATCACGAGAGGCGGTGCCGGCTCTGTGTGTGTGTGTATGTTGGGGGAGCCTCTCCCGCCCCCTCACGGCGGTGCGCCGCGCATGCGCCGGCCCAGCCGGCGGGCTCCTGGTGGTCGCGTTGCCTGTTGGAGTCAGTCTGGTAACTTTAGTCTTCCTTTTCCATTATTTATTAAATTGTTTTGGCAAATTTTAATCTTTTTGATCAGACGGGCCTGTCTGCCGTCGTCACGACCACGTTGGAAGCGTCCCGTGAGGAGAAGCGCTGTGGGCTCCCGACCGCCCCTCAGGCCGCGGGGTTGAGGGGCTGAGGGGCTGGGCAGCCGCCGGCCGGCCGGCCGCTCTCCCCTTTGCTCGGAGTTGGGTCGTTTCGGCAATTGGGAGGCCCCGAAGTGTGTTGTTTACCCACTGTGTCGCTGGGTAATTCCGCCTTCTGGCCGCTCGTTCTGCCGTCCGCGGGTTGGTCCCTCCAAGTCGGGGGGACAAAACTCGCCTACAGAAGACAAGGCGGATAAAAAGTTAGTTGTCAGACGTTGTTGAAGCCGTGCGCGGGCATGACTTCACCGTCAGGTGTAGTAAAATACGATAAATGAGTAGGTTTCTTTAAAGTCACCCAGGAGTGCAACCTGCAGGCTTTTGTGGGGTGTCAGAGGACACCAGAGCGGGAACTGGCTGCGTGTGTGTGGATGCCTCTGCCGTGTGGTGCTTGCACGCTGTCAGGACTGGTGGCCGAGCTCTGTCTTCCATCCTGCTGTATCTCCCAGGGCTTTAGACAGCAGCCTTGGGTACCCAGCCTTGAGCCCCTAGATTAGAAGATTGGTTGTGCTGCCCTGTACCTGAAAAATAAACACTTTGAAGGGGAAACACAGATCCCCTAAACCAGGATCTTGCTCTCACTGGCCTCACAGCAAGACCTGCATGGATTCACTTGAGCCAAAGTAAAGCTGAGCCCGGCTAAGCAGAGGGCTTGTGGCTCCCCTGCACAAGCCATGTGTTCTTGCCTCTTCCCGTGTTGGCTCAAGCGGACCACATGGTTTTCCCTGCAGAGCCAGCTTTCAGCTGGATTGGCAAACAGTGAGCTGATGCTGCTCACTGCACAAGGGCACGGATGCTCCTAGGAGCCTGGTGAGAGCTCTTAACCTGGTACAGAAAGGCATTGGTGGGATTATCCCTCGAGCATCATCACGATCTTGCAGTGCTACAAGTCAGAGGCAAACCCTTGCCCTGGCTGCGCCCTGGCATCCTCAGCAGCACGGCTGGGCAGTGCTGTGCTCAGAACAGCTTCAGGCATCCTCCACCCAGCAGATGAACTACCATCAAAGCCAGTGTTATCTAACAAGGTTTATCCTTTGTGTTTTTTTATTACATTCTCATCATACTAGGCATAGTAATAAAAATATTGTTTAAATACTTCTGGTTTTCATAGCGAATCCCCCCCTTTCCACCTCATTCCCCGCTGTTGCTAGAGCTGTGCGCTCCAGCGATGCTCTGACCTGCTGTGCCGAGGGGATGGATGCTCGGGGTCTCAGGAGGCTCTTCCAAATGTTTTTATCCACATGGTGCCTGAAGGCTTTAATGAGGACCGTGCAGCTAAGTCACATGAAGACGTTTTAGCTCAAAATTAGCACTAGAGCTTGGGGAAGGTGGGCCTTTGTATGGTGTAAGAGATGGAAAGAAAAGCTTTAATGCTGATACAGGCCTGGCAAGAAAATTGAAATGCAGCATTAACACAAGGAAAAATATTTACCCCTCTACTACTTTGAACCTATTTGTTTCACAAAGGTCACTAATATTTACCTTCTCTGTAAAAGAAACCTACACTTTCTTCTCAAGAAAATATTTTTATGTTCGAAAAGGCCAAACTAGATTTATTTTTAAACTCTATCAATTACAGGGCAGAATGTGCTCCAGAACAACCAAAATAAGGCAGAAAGAGAAATGGTTTCTGGTCTTGCTGTAATAGCACAATTTAAAGTTACCAGGATTGAAATAGAAAAGCTGGGGTAGCTAAAACTCTGGGTCTTATCACAATTCTGGTGGTGAAGAGGAAATGCTTTGAGTCTACTTGTGTGACAGATAAGAACAGAAGTTATTCCACACAGTATTTTTAAATAGCGGCCAGCTTAAGTCCAACATGCCACTGTCTTTATATCAAAAATTAGTACATGTGTGTATTTATAACATGCAATCTAACAGCATGTTTCACTTTTGCCTTGTGATAGCCAGCAGCATTGCTGTTTTCAATGTCTTTGGTCCCTTTGCTTATGCAGCAATAATAAGAACTGTTTCCAAAACTGATAACAAAGAATAATTTTAGCAACGAGCAGCAACAGTCTTATTTCATTATTAGAGCTGTATATGTTCAGTTTTCAGATCCCCCTTTTTTTACACCTGAGGCTTATTTTGTCAGCATCATCTGGCTCAGTCTAAACAAATTCTGAAGTCCAGGACCTTGCACAGGGATGACCGCAGAGGGTCACTGTGTCACAGCCTGGAGCCATGGAAAGCCTTGGGTGCTGGGCTTTTCTTTTTTCAGGTGGGCACTTGGCGTTATATTGATGTTTCGACCCTGTGAGTGCCATTTCTTGGAGGCAGGAGTGTTGCGTGGGTGTGAGCGGAGCTGGTGGTTGCTGTGGCTTAGCCCTGACGTGAGGTTTGTGGATTCTCACAGCACCCCTGCCTGATTGCCTGCTGCTTTTTTGAAGATTGCATTTTTTGGGATGTTTGTCTGTGTTGCTGATTTCCATCACCAGTTTCATTCCTTCCATTGCCTCCCGTGACCTTTGGGGGGAGTGTCCACAAATTGGCTCATGATATTTTCCTCCTGCTTTCTTTTCCTCCTCTCTCTTAAAGGAGTTTTCGCTTCATTTTCTTCCCAATAAGTAATGATGCTTTCAGCTCTTCCTTCTGTACGCTGATGCCAGACAATTAAATACATATGACATTTGAAATTTATTTGTAGAAATTACTTGTAAAGAGGTACACAAATAATCAAAGCTTCAAGATATGTTGTTAACATAAACAAAACCACTCAGGTAATGAGAAAAAGGAGTTGATTAATCACCTTTTCCTTCTGTAATCTAGTTGATGATTCAGATCTGAAGGACCAAGAAAATTTGCTTTGACACATCAAGCCATTCTGGAGGTGGCTTGAGAGTAACAGATGAAATATAATGCACTATAACATGATTCAGTACCTTAAAAGTAGAGTAACATAATGACTGTCATACCTAGACTCACATTTTGCAGTGGGGGAGCTAGGTCAGGGTGTTCTTTCAGTCCTCTAACATACTGAACGTTTGCTTTTTGGGGGGAAACTGGCAGCTTCTGGTGGTGCTGCATGTGTGCACACAGCAAGAATGGCCCTGGCTTGAATGTTTTCCCTGGGGTATAACTTTTCAAGCTTGCCCAAATTTTTCTCATGGTCTGGAAAACAGAATACTTGGTCCTTAATTCTTTGCAGCGTATGATGTTCTGTCTTTAGTTATCAGCATGGGAATTGAAAAGAGGTTTTATAAATGTTGCCTCATCATGTAACTTTCAAGTTAAGGAAAATTATAACCCTGTCCTCTATATTTTAACTTATTTTACATCAGGTAGCATTCCCATTTGCCTCCCGATGTTTATTTTTATGCCTAAAACTCAAAGACTTTCTTTGTAAGGAAAGAGGAGTAGTTGAGTAAAAGCATCATCTGTAAATTATTTATGCCTCCTGTTTTGCAGTGGAAGACACTTCTCCGAACATTGTTCTGAAAGCTCCCAAGTCTTTTAACTCCTATGTTTTATCTTTGGTTGATGCCAGCCAAGGGTCAAAGTCAAGCTAATGTTGAGGCTGCCAGAATCTATTTATACAGAACCGGAAGATGCTGGGTGCATTACACTATTTAACAAAAGCAAAAACGTGACTGGGAACATTCATACTCACTTTTCACTGAATTTTTCACTGAATTAAAGTAAAGGGGCAGCTGGGTACTCCTGCCATTTTCCAGGGGAGTGGAGCAGTTGCCACTCCAGCTGACACTACCTGGATATTCATGGCCATGACCACCTCTACGAATCAGGCAATCAGGCTTGGGCACAGCAGCACTCCTCCTTCAGTAATGCACCAGAAGGCCTCTCTTACCAACAATTATTTTCTTTTTGCCAGCAACTTCTTACTAAACTGCCGTATGCAATCGCTTAAGTAGCAAAGATCTTGTTTCTCTCTCAGCCCAGTAATCCCGGTGACGTCCTTTTGCAGTGATCCAGGACCCCCTCCCTGGGCAGTGTGAGAACGGGCAGGGACACAGCCCCTGATGGGACCGCAGAGCCTGGAGCCTTCCCTTCCTTCTGCTGCTCCTGTCCTCGCCCCGTCTCCCATCACCAACGCTCCATCTGCGTCCCCCAAAGCAACCAGGCTCCGGCAGCAGCCCTCCTGCAAGCCCGGGTAAGCAGGCTCCGGCATTCACCACTGCCACACTAGGGGCTGATTCACCGGCATCGGTTACTTTCTGAGACAATTCATTTAATCAGGAAACCGTAAAGAGTCCCTTCGTAGTCTTTATGGGATTTAAAAGTCCCTTGTTAAGCAATCCTCTTGCAGGGAGCGATTTAGCAGTATCCTTGGGGAACTCTTTTCCTGGTGCTGTGTCCAGCATCACAGGAAGCTGCAGAGACACGGGCATCTCGCAGCTTGGGCTGGGCTCTGGGTCAGGTGGACCAAGAGCAGCACAGGAACCAACTCTGAATTTAAAATATTCCCCTCGTTCTCCCAGCTCTGAGAAAACGATCATAAATAAATAGGAAAAAAAAGCATGTTACTACTGATCTGTATTTTATGAAACTAAATTCTGTCTTCAGCTGTGCTTTAGCAAGTGCTTTGAAGTTGCTGGAGCTGTGAGTATATAAATGGAAGTACTGGTTGGTTTACACTTTCTCTAAATAACATCACTGTTTACTATAAAAGTTCATTCTAGATTACATCAAAAACAAACACTGAGCTTAGACATAAATAAATATAAATACTCCTTATGCAAAACATTTGCTACACTGTAAAAGCTCACTATAACATTAGCCAGCAGCTAGCAGCCGGTGGGTCAGAAACACCCACGTCCTTTAGCTTAGTGGCAAAATCTTAAATTCTTTGGTTCTTTTAATCTAAGGATAAAATCGCAGATGCTCAGTTCAGAAAACAAATAAATATTAATAATTCATATTAAGTACATAATTTGCCAGAGCTGGAAGTCACTTGTTATCAATTACAGATCTAATTTATTCCATACTTGATCTTTCAGTACTGGCAGTGTACCCAGATCTTATGTGAATATAGGAAAAATATAGAAGGATCAAGCCATTCTTCATTAAATCCCTAAATAAAATCTAAAAGCAAATATAACTTACCCTAGATAAAGGATATGCTGTCATATTCCTCTAAACTAAACAATATAAACACTGATCACTTTGATCAGCAGTCAGAATGATATATGAGAATTACTAACAAAACATGTTAGGTTTTATTGTAGTTTCTTCAAACAATCATTTTTATAAACCTTTTCCTTCTGGTGTGATTAATGAGTGTGATTGTAAACCAACACTGATAATAAAAACTGCATTTCATAACAGGTGGTGTTTAGCCAAGTGCCCAGGAAAGATCTCTCACATCTCATTCAGACCTCTTGCATACTGATTATCCTGTGAGGAAACAGGCATCAAACCACATAAAATGAAGACTGAGTTCAGCAAGCCCAGGGTTTAGCTTGCAGAAGCCAAAAGCTTTTACCAACCACTTGTTAAAATTAATCTATCTAAACCGTTTTCAGACAGCACTAAAAATCCTATTTCCATTAAACATAGTTACTTTTAGTTTCAAAAAATGACAGATGAAAACAAGTAAAAAGGTAGGGATCCCATGATATCCCCTCACTTGGCAATCAGTAAAACACACTTGAGCGTCCTTATGTTGCACCTGCACACGTTTTTTCACAAAATCCTTCACTTAATATTTTAAAACCCCACCTTTCTCACCTGTCCCCTACATCACTCACTAGAAGGGCGCACATGAAGCTTAATTGTGTTACCACTTCCTTTTCCGGTATGGATTTTTTTTTTTGTATGGATTATAACTTCCTTGCTATTAAGGAAATTGTTGCTATTAAGGAAGTTATTGCTGTTATTATGGTCCCAGAGATTTCCTTTAGCCTGTTGTGCCTACAATCTGTTCACTGAATCCATTAAAGACCTGTGTCTGGCTTTGGGTGCATATTTGGAAGCCCCTAAAGCCCCTGGGCATCCTCCCTGCTCCCTGTCATGGCCCCAGTGCCACCGTGTGTACCAGAGGTAACAGCAATATCCAGCACCTTAGAGCTACATCTTGACTTTCTCCTCATTTTGTTTCTGCCTAGTTGCGTTACTGATTTATACTGCATTTATTGGGTGTCTATAGCCCTATAAATAATTGCCTGTAGGGTATCTAGAAGCAGTTATGTCCATTCCTTCAGTGTTCACATTTTATAGCTCTACAGCATCACTTTACTAACAACACATTTCATTTTATGCTGTTCTGCTGGTAATAAATGTCATCAGAAGGTAGGTTAGCTTTAGTTTTTGTGCTTAAATTTCTCCTATTTTTCGTTATTCCTGCTCTCAAAAGAAGTGCATTGTACTGAAACATACTATTAGAAGACTTTTTGTGCTAGATGTATAGGAAAATTGTATAAGCTCTTTGTCTAGGCAATCTAAAACCTATTTTGAACATACAATGAGAAGTATTTACCAAGTAAAGTTTCTTTTTTAAACTGGAGACCCCATTCCTGGCCCTACTGGTTATCTGGAAGAATGAACTGGCACATAGCAAGTGGGTGTAATACTCCGTTGCCAGAGAAAGAGGTGAAAGCACAGTCTTTTTGGTGGTTCATGATTATTTTTAACTTTCATTTCCTTTGTAATTATTTCCTTTCCTGGATTCATAAATCTGCAGTAGCCTGTTATATAAATCTCATCTATCCCATGTTTACAAATAATTCTGGCTTAGATTCTGTGTTCTTATTCCCACAGACTTGCAGTTTGGGTGTATAAAGACATATGCAGGGTATCACCCCATGTTTAATGCTAGCTCTGTACAATAACGCTTGTGTGATGACAAATACCCACCTACATTTCTTTTAACCTCCTCTAGCGTTTTTGTTGGAGAAGCTACTTTTCACTTGCTGTCTCAGTGGCTGCTGTGTAGTAGGATAATACTGAGACTTTGTGGGGGTTTATCCCTTTCATTACTTGTTCATTTTTTGGTTTAAAAAAAAAAAAAGGGTGGGGGAATCCAACAGTGAATTCTTCATGCATGAATGTTACATGGATTTTAAGGGGTGATGTAATTGAGCAACTGAGGGAATAATCACGCTTAAGTGTAGGTTTTAGGAAAATGATTTAGAGGTGAAAGAAGAGATAGAGGAAAAAATCAAGCATGTACTGGAAGGAGAAAAAAGGTGTCTAAGTAGAGGCAGTAACTGTGGCACAGAAAACTAGACCAAAGGCTCTCAAAATTGTGCTCATGGAGAACCCTTTAACACAGGAGACAGTGGCAGCCAGCTGTGCAACAAATTATTGTGCAATGCACCTTATCTGTGTTCAGCGCTTGCAATGCTTGTGACCAGGGGCTTTGGAAGTTGCCTGGGAGATCCTCTGGCACATTATACATCTATAGTGTCATCTGTTCTCAATCTTTTGGGCATTGCTGCTTGTGCAGTATTACTACGAGACCACAAAGGTGGCTTCACTCAGCTAGAGCAGTGCCTGCTCTTAAGAGCGGGTGAAGTGACTGCTGTATAGGCATTTTCCAGGTCTTTTGAGAGTCTTCCAGGGTAAATGGGAAAAATGTAAGTGAAGCATTGACAAAGCTGTAAGGACAGTGTCTTCATTCACGGTGTAAACCTCCACTTGTAAAGGCTATAGTGTCATACTGGAAAGATCCTGCATCTTACCTTCAAGGCTTACAACATTTAAGGATGAGCAAGGTGACTTTAAAAATGTTACTAAAAGAACAAGCAGCAGTAGAAATAGAAGAGGAACAACTTCAAGACGTACTGCGATCAGGGAATTAATCAATGAGGAGTCAGGACCAGCCATGGAGCTCTGACCCATGGGGAGCTCCCAAGCCCCCACCTTGGAGACTGGTGCAGCAGGACTACGTCGGCAGAGAGAGCAGAGCAGCTCCTGCAAGCCTTGGCCCTGGTCTTGGTGAAATTGCTGAAAGTTTTGACCATGACATCCATGGAGGTAGGGTGCATGCCCTTAATATTCCCCAGAGACCCAGATGGAATATTGCTGACGTGTTCACAGTGTAATCGTCACAGATCCCACTTAGCCTGGGGAGTGCACAAAGCAGTATGAATAAATACATTGTTATTAGTGATAAAATACTATGATGAGAACTGGACAGTGATAACACTTAGCAATAATCTGAGTGTCATTGCTAATACGCAGATCACAACCTTGATTTTGATGATTTTACCTAATAAATACATCAAAAATCATATTTACAAGCAATAAGTAGTTTATAAACAAGCATTTTATCCCATTTGCATTTGAGCTTCCCTGCTTGTATTCCGACTATGCTGTTCTGCAATCAGCTGTCTTCATTTTTTCTTTCTCACGTGTAGCTGGAAAATGATAGCTCAACATGTTCTGTTTGCACGCCGTGTCCTCCCCATCTACCTGAAGGTCTTAAACCGTCCTTGAAAACAGTTATCACCAGCAAGTATCCTTGAACTAAGAGTGAAAGTTATTTAAACTGTCGGTGTTAAAAAGACAAAACTAGTAACCATTTCTGTGCTGTTTCAAAAGCTGTTATCTCAAATGCTGGATGCTTCTTATGGTAGTGAGGAAAATGGCTTTATCCCTGCTATGACAGCAGGTTTCAGCTCAGGGCAAAGCAGAACTTCTCTGACCGCAAGCTCATTCGCTAGCACTGGAAGGACATAAACCAAGCACCAACTGAAAATGAAATTATTTGAGAGAGCAAAAGAGAGCAGAGTTGATCTGCTTGCATTGAGCTCTCTCCAGTAGCCCCAAGATTCCCACATTTCCTGGTCTCTGAGCCTGGAAGGGCAGGAGCCGTGCCTGGGTGCTGGCTTGGGGTAGATAGGGAAGCGCTGCTTATCTTCTAGCAGAAGGAGCTGCACAATTTCCCTCCCAGCCTGTGGTTAGCCTGCTTCCCCACACACAGGAAAGAATGGTTTGTCTATAGACTTACTCTCTCCCCTCCTCCCTGTGAGGGAGGGGAGCTTTCTTTTAAGCAAGGAAAGAGTCAGCAACGCTTTGGGAAGTGTTACTCTCTCTCTTAAGTGCTGTTTCAGGAAATGTCTGTGTTTTTTCCCAAGCAGGGTGCAGAACGTTTTCTAAACCTTGCACAGCACCGAGCCAGGTAGTTTGTAAAGGGATGGGGGGCCTAGGAGTTGTTTTCTTTCACCTGAGTTTAGGTGTTCCTCTTTCTCAAGTATTCTTCAGAAACATTTGTGAGTTTTCATGAACCCCCCTAGCTGGCCATGCATAGGAGTAAATCATGTTATTCTCTCTAGAGAGATTTTGCTTTAGGCAACACTGTGTTGTGGCAAATGTGACAGCAATGTGACAAACATTAACACATTTTCCTGAGAATGCCCAATAGTTAGCTACAGAAATGCAACTGTTTAATATTTTGTGAGTCAAAAAAAACGAACCTAAGCTTTTCAGACAAATGCCACTAAATACCAGATTTGCCACGAGTGAAAAACTGGTAGAAAGCTGCTCAAAAGTCTACAGATGCATTTCCTACTCACTGTGTGTTTCTTTGGTTAGTTCCTAAAGCAACCTTCCCTTACAAATGCTACCAGAGGACAAGATGTGACATGAGGTTTTAGGGAACACTGGAGATTTTTGCTTTGAAACATGTTTACAGAGTTAATATTTTATTAGATTTACATTCACAAGGGACAGGGAAGGAGAGAAACTGAAAATCAAACTTATTATGGAAACTGTTTTCAGTATTAACTGTGCAATATAAACAACTCTGCTCTTACCAGATTTTACAAGTATGACTTGAAATTCTTTAGAAACTGGGCTCCTGCTAAATTGCCAGTACTCCTTTGACTTTGACCATAATGGTCATTGCTTTTGCAGACTTAGCAAAAAGGAAAACTGCTTACTTTAGCATTAGCACTTCCACAAAAAAAAAAAAGCAGGCCTATTCTCTTTTGGCCTACTGTATTGTAGATGCCAACTTAGTATTTCAATCCAGAACGAACATCTGCATCAGTCCAGAGTCAGCTCTCGCTGGCAGGGAGCAGCCCTGTCGCAGCTCTAGATCAAACAGTGTCCTTTAGGTGTATTTCTCTTTGTCACTGTCACCCACGGACACATGCTCTGAAAGCAGAAAGCCCCACAGTTATGCAGCTGACTGCTGATCTGGGTCCATCATTCAAGCACCAAGATGGCTTTTGACTGGCCAAGCTCCTAGACTTGCCACTGGTTTTAATCAGCTCTTTTAACACTTTATATTGATTCCACATCTAATCCAAAGCACACTGAAAACAATAAGGATAGGCTCTGACAGGGCTCTGATGATAACGACAGAAGTGATGGATTTGGTACAACTATCTGTAACCCTCCTGAAGGCTGATTTATTTTTTAATGTTTTGTGATTTTTTTCATGATTCCTTGTTTGCCACCTGCTGTACCTCTCACCAACCCCTCCCCAGCTCCACAGCCCTGGGCATCTGTGGTCATGTGCACGGTTTTGGGATGGCGGAGGATGATGCTGACACATGGGAAAGAGTCAGGGAGAGCAGGGATGAGGGGAAAGTGCACTCCAGTAGAGCAGTGAGCTTCTGAGAGGGTGACTTGGCAGCCCCTGCTCCCCCTTCCCAGATCTGCTCAGCAGATGCACCTCCTGCAGAACGAAAAAGAGAAGATGAGAAGAGCTATAATGGGGGCAGGGAGCTTGGAAAGGGCTGGGAAGCTGCGTCCTGGGTGTCTGCCTGCTGTGTTGTTGATCTGTCTTCTGAACAAACAAATCCCAGCCTGAGACCTTGACACAGCCTTTCGGTGGTATTAACAGTCGTCCTGCTCTCAAGACACACTTTGCCTCGGTGTGGCTCTGCCTGGTGACTGGCACTTAGAGGTGATATCTGCTCTGCCCTGTGGTGAAAACTTCCAGCTCTCACCTACCAGTCACAACTGAGTGTTAGGCTCAATTCTGAGGAAAATACCCCAGTTTCCTTCCCAGAAGGGCGATGCCTGGTACACAACTGGCATGAGGTGAGAGCACACACACGGGCACTGCAGCCTTTGATCTCACAGTTGAGACCTAAACACCCGGAGCAGGTGAGCATCCAGCTTCCTGCCTGCTTTCCCCATCATCCCTGATGGTGAACTCTGCCTCAGCCCAGCCCTGACACTGGGATATGAGCAGAGCAGGAGGCACCCATGCTTTCACACAGGGTAGAAAACCACACGGGGATGGAAAATCACTTTAAAACAGAGTTTTTGTGCTTTAGAACAATAACTAGTTCTTTGGGTGTTTCTTTCTAGATAGCCTGGGAAAGACAGCTGTCCCAGAGTAGAAATTAAGAAGCATCATATTTACTTTTGAGAAGGAGGTACTAGAGGTACTAAAAGCTGATAATGTCTGTAGATAACAGCAACTCAATACACTCAGAAGGGCTGCTCTTGGGGTGTTGGGGGGGTCTTTGTTTGGAGGGGTGCTTTCTTTACATTTTAGATCTGGGCAACAGAGTCCATTCTTGTGTGTGCTGTTTTGTTTTTCTTCCCTGAACTGCAGTGCTGTGTATTTTAAATTCAGAAAGTAGAAAGCTCCAGCAAGTACCTTAGAAGATTATGATACATTGTTTTACATATATTCTGTGCTGGACCTATTAAAAAGTATCAGCAATTCTCTGAGCTGTGAAAGTTCTTCCTCAGCCCTCCTGGCTCAGGTCCAGTAGCAAAGTGACTACCACAACCTTCTGTTCTGCTAACAACTTCTTGATGACCTTGTAACAACCGTGTCAATGCCTTACTGTTACCCAGTTCCTGTAAAATAAAAAGACATGCAATATTGAATTAAATGTGCTTCTTTTTCCTTTGCATGTGCCATGCTAAGGGGTGTACTCAGACAAACTATTTTGCATAATTTCATTGACTGTTTCAGTAAGAGCTTTCCTAATGAATCCCAGTATTGACAGACCTACATTGCCTCAAACGTCAGCTTTATGCTTTTTCAAGCATTAAGACACTGCTTTTGGAGAGTCTCTGGCTTCACCCAGACTGATAAGGAGCCTTTACAGCAACTGTTATTGATTCCAGTCTGCAGCGGCAGGCGACCGTCAGACGATCTATGCAGAAGGTCTCTCCTCTTTGTCAGCAGCAGCAGCAGCTTTCTGCAGGCACTCACATCCACACAGCTCAGCCAGGGAACAGGCTACACGAGCTCTCCTCACCCACTCGAGTGTAAAATCAGCCGAGTTACTTCCCACAGCCACGGCAGCAGTTGGACTCGCATGGGCTGCCTTCTGCCACGCTGTGGATGAGGAGCACGCCAGTGATTTGTTCCACCAGCCAAACGGCCGGGATGATTTCTGGCAGAGAACAAGCATCTATGGATAGCCGTGTCTTAAGCTGCCACCACCTCTCCAGCAATGATTGTCAGATCACAGCTTTAGTAACACTTAAATTACTGTTGGGATTTAAACCCTGGTATCATCAACTCAGGAGTACATGATACCATTGTAGTGTGCCAGCATTTTCCAGAGCCTTCTGTGCATACATGTTCTAATGGTGGGCACTTTAAAGGGCAAAAAGTTCGTGCAAATACCCTCAGTAGTAGAGGACTCACTGTCACTAATATTACCAATATGCTTATTGCAAACTCAGAATGTTTAAATTGAAGAATGGCACCGCAATTCTTACTTGTACACATAATCCCCATCACCGTAACTTCTTCTGCAAAGCTCTGTGACTTTTCTCAGTAGATAGAAGTACAACTGGCCAAAGTTAATTTTTTTGCATAATAACTGAAGATTTGTGATGAACTTGCATTATATTTAGCAGTACCAGCTGACGCTTTTGTGCTTCCAAACAGCATGTGGCCCTTAGATATTATTATCAGGAAATGGGTTCTGCCGCCCGAGTACTTACACCCCCCAGTCTAGGCTTGACAGCAATGCACCGCAGAAAGCACACGGTTTAAGGGGCTGTATTTGCTTTCCCTTCCATTTCACTGGTTTGTAATTTTTTCTCCTAGCTCCTGCCTCTCACCAGCAGCCCAGGAACAGGGCAGGCAGCACAGACACAGGGGTTTGCAGGGACTCAGAGCTCAGCTTGCAACCGTGGACAACGGTGCTACAGAGATGTGCTTTCCTCCAGCATCACCTCACTGCTTTGGGGTGTACGGCCAGCTCCAGGAAAGCTTTTGATCATCACTTCAGGAGTGGCATGTCTTACTCATTATAGCTATAGTTTTACCTACTATGGATCTTAAGTTGTTTTTCTTCCATCCGTAGCTGTGCTTTTTTCCTTCTAACCTGGCCTTCTCTCTCTGACTGCATCTTGTGGGTTCATCTTATTTTATCTGCAGCCTATGAGAGAGGACAGGGAGTGCCTCACAGGGAGTGCCTCATTCGCTGTACCCCTGAACTTGGGAATTTGATGGCCTTTTTTTAAAGTTGATCCTTTAGTTATTGCAAGTTCAGAACTAATAAAAACTACAGTGACAAAAGAAGGAAAGCATTTTCCACCTTTGTAAACTTCTCGTAAGTTAGTTACCAGTTTAAATTTAAAATCAGAAAGACGGAGGCCAAATCGTCTATTGTTCTTATTGAACCACATACAAAGACTCAATTTTATTATGATACAAAAGGAAAGAATTTGTCATCATTAACTGTAATGTTTTCGGGAAGGAGGTTAGATAGGAGACTTAGCATCATTAGAGGTTTTTATCTAAAGATTTCCTGCCTCAAGTAATTGTTCTGAAGAAGTAAACACAGAGATTATGTCATTAATTCTCTCTAATGAAGTTCTGTGGTAAGTGGTGTTTTGTAGGCTCATTTGAAGAATTTTAACAAAATCTCCGGGGTTTTATTTATTTACTGATTTTGCAGATGCTTTGCAAAACTGTGACCAAGTAATATATTTTGTGTTCACTGTATTGCTACTAGCTTAGGGCTTTGAAATCAACGGAGGCGGCTGGTTATATGATTCCTTTTCACAATTACCCGCGGCAGTCTCAGGGAGCTAACACGGACACAGCAAACGTAGTTACATACATGCTTGGGCTTTTTATTTCATCACATTCATTTCTTAGCATAACCACCTGGTCAGCTGATAGACAGGTCAGTTCTATGATATCTGTACACTGCTATACTGTGCAGCCTACACAAAGTATTTCTAATGGATCACCACCTCAAACTCTCAGTACCCATTGTTCAGTTATTCTAAAAACTCTTGCTATTCTCTGTTCCTAAATATTGTTTGCATTGGAAACCACTGTCTTCCATTCTGCAGGAAGCAGAATTAAAACAAAAGAAAGTGTGTTTATTTTAGGTGAGCACAGGTGAGTGCTACTTTGAAGACTAACAGCAGCATCTATATTAAGAACATCCAACAGTTCTTATCAGAAAAGTCCATTTTCAGCTGTTTATAATTCTATTAAATTTGAAATGCTAACATAACCTGTGGGTAAGGTTAATGGGGTCCTTTGCTGTGAGAATATAATTTTGCTGTTTCTCAGAGTCAAACACAAGGAAAATCTTGCTGTTTGGTATTAAAAAAAAAAGAATAATTAAGATGTCTTCTTCTCTGGAAAGTCCTAGCCATCTCCCCATCCCGTGGCCTAAGGGTTTAAATTTCTCTAGGAATTAATCTTTGTGTTGTAGGTGGGCTTTCTGCTTTCCATGCAGAAACTGAGTCAAATTTCAGTGAGCTTTAAGGTTCCGCAGAGGCAGTTGCTAAGGATACGTTACTAGCCGGAAGGGTTACGCGCTGTCACCAGAGTACCCGGACGTCCTCCATCTGCCCCCAAGCTGGCACCTTTGCCAGCCCCACACCCCCTCACTTCAAACCTTGAACCAGTTCAGGCAGGGGTCCCAGAAAGCAGCCCAGTTTACAACCGGGCTCTTCCCTGCTTCACGGGGTAAAAAACAGCGTCAGGCTGTCTGATGGAAAAAATGGATGACAATATATGCCTAGAGAGGGACTGAGCTGGAGGCTGGTACCTTCAGAACTTCATTTGACAGTTCTTAACTTTGCAGTCTGCACTTGTGCTTCTGAGAGTTAGTCCACGTTGTGCACGTAGCCATGCTTCGAGTAATTGATTCTTTCTGGCTTCCCATGGCTCAAAATACTGAAGTAGAATAACAGAGACTGGTTCCTTCAACAGTTGGAATATGTGTATTTTCATCTTCTATGGGAAACTATAAAGAAATTTCAGTAGTGACTCTTCCCATCAGCAAATCTGACAAACAGTACTTTTATCTTTGTCCTTTTATCTGGTAGTAAAAATTCCTAATTTCAAATGCCATTTTAAAGAGTTTTCCGAAAGAGATTTCTCCTCAGGTCCCTTAGTAAGATGCTTCTCTAAAGGACTCCCATGATAACTTTTTATCTGTTCTTGTATGGCAGGCATGGTCTATTACAAATTAATTTCAAACATATTTTCCTGAATGGAGCTGCATTCTAGCAGCTATTGTTGGTGCAAATAATACTCTGTCACCAATGAATCTTCTGATTACAGAATTTGGGATGTTCACAACTAGAGAAAATCATAAACACCAGAAGGCACGCATTGCTGATGTGCTTAAAACCTGTCTGCCCCAACCAACTGCCCTCCAAAAAGCTCTCTTGATTTTAAAAGACAAGACCATTTGACAAAGTTCTTTCTGTGCTTGCAGAGCACAAAGACACAATAATAAGTCTCACAAGACAGAATAAGTAACACGAGAATTTCGTGATCATTATCTGTATTTCCTGCTGGGTTCTTTGTTCTTGTGGCATTAATACTTTGCAGTATTATCTGACAACTTACCTTTCTCAGCCTCCCCTGTGCACTGTGCTACTCTTGCAGGATCTTTCAGTCTCCATTTTCTGATCTGGTTTTCAGTACATTTTCTTGCTTTTGGTACGGTTAACCTCCAGTCAAGAAATTAAATGTACTTTGTTTCCTACCTTTAGTGCAGGACCTGATCCTCTAACAAAGTTTTGACTCTTCTTATTTTGCAGAGCAGTGTAATACTTGTCTTTGCTGACTTTATTATATTACTTCTCACCTGTAACCCTCATCAGGATTTAGAAGCATGGGAAGTGAGGGGAAATAATCTACCATTTCCTTCCTCATTGCGTCCTCACAGTGGAATTTCCAATGATTTTTCAAAGGCTTCCACCTTTTCAAAATATTCATTGAATGCTTTTTGTTTTACCACGCTTACATATACAGAAAACTGCGTAAAATTTGGTGAAGGACATAAAATTATGACATTTTTTATAACTTGAGAAAATATCTGTTTTCCAGTGTGCTATTCACATGAAAATAAATGCTTGCTAAACTTTTTTTTTAAAAAAAGAATGCATCCTCCTTCTACAAATCAGCACAAAGGACATTCTTTTCCTCCTAGAAACTTATATCTGCCTTAGGGGAGTAACACATCGAATGACTTTCTTAACCATTTTTAAGCAGATTCTGCAAGAAATACGAGGGGTCATATGCTGGAATACATAGAAACTGGTGCCTTCTGGAGACGCCTGTTCTCACTGCACTGGTAGGAGCAGTGGTGTGGAAGCCCAGAGGGAAGCATCCAGACGGGTGCTGGTCCTGTGTAGCTCCTGTGTAGCACCTACACTGCTCCTTGGACATCATGGCAGAGAGCTGAGTGAGGCTGGCAAAAGAAACCGTACAGCAAAGGCTTCATCGTTCCTCCCTTGTCAAGTCTCCCTGCTCCAATTTGGCTGCTTCTTTGTTCCCAAGGGCACATTAGAGAAGAGGGAGCGTTTGTTCCGTGTCTGTTTCTTTCTGAATAATAAGCAATCCTTCCTATTATCTGATTAGTGTTTCCTACTGTCCAAATTAATTAAAAATAAAAAAAAAAAAGAGGAAAATAATTATTTTAGTATTCTACAGTGTTGAATACCTCAGACAACACAGCTGCTTGACTGCATGATTTGGGATGACTACTCTTGCAGCCGTGGGCATGTGGAGGACAGTAACGGTGGCTCTGAGCAAGTATATTCTCAAGATAAAACCCATTGCTTGTGCGTTTTCTTGGGATTAGGTTTCCAGGAGCCAAAGTACTACAAGTCCCTGTTCTGTGAGGTAAGACTCCTTTGGAAAAATACAATACGCTGTTTGAGGCGTTTTGTTAATAGCATCCAAGCACGCAGGTAGGACGTGGCTCTCCTCCCACAAAGCAAAAATACATGAACGATTAATAAAAGGGCTCGAATTCAGGGGATTATTCTTTCCTGTGACTTAAGCCTGAGGAGGATCATTATCACCAGCCAGCAGAGGATCTATAAATAACCCATGGAGCTGAGTTTAAAGCATTAGTTTAGCTTCTCAGTGGAAATTGAGTGCATTGTCTAAGTGTGGTTAGAGGCAAATATTATCTTAAAGCAACTTATTGTTTTACTTCACAGGGCAAGGAAACAAGCATTTCTTATTATCGGGACAACTGACGTTATTTCAGCCCATCACTAAGACTTGTGGCAGAACAGGAAGAAAGAATGAGACAAAGCTGCAATTTCCCAGCAAGCACTTCTTCTCAGAAACGGGGAGGAGTGGATACACTAATTCTGAAAAGCCTGACTAATAATTCTGGAAATCAATTCCATCTACCCCTTCGGGGGCAGGTAGAGCAGAAGCAGCAGTGCTGCAGCCTGCCCCACACTGCCGTGACCTGCCGGCAGGTCTCCAAGCCACCTGGAAGTAGAGACAGGAGAACAGATTACGTGCCACGTCCCTCAGCTGCTTCACTGAGGTTACCAGCAGAATTGCAGATAGCGCCGGATCGGGATCTTTGGAAGGTGGTTATCTGTCCCCAGAGAACTAAGCTAACTATGAGGTAGCTTTGTGTGGAGCATTAAACAACTGTTAGGTGGTAACAACTTTTTGTCACTGACGTCATCAGCCAGATCGGAGCAGGCGATAACCCTCGTAGGCCTCCATCTTTCTACATATCTACCAAGTCTCCTCTTCCACTCCAGCTTCTGAAGAAATGTTGTTTTAATAAAAGTTCATGTGTTTCTATAAAGGGTGTGTACATACTCTATCTGGCCAAATATTTTGCACCTCCTTCAGTTAGCCCCTTAGCAGATAAGGGTTTGCAAGCTTTATCAGATGGTAAAGTTACACCATTAATCTTAGTTTGTATATTCAACCTCATGCCTGGTAATATGGTCCTTACATCTTTAGTGAAAAAATGTTGCATGTCTGCCAATGAAAACATACAATATTTTTCTTGCTAAAACAGGGATATTACCTCCAAAATTGTTGATAAATGCATATGCAAAAGCAGAGTAGTCCAATACCAAGCTGCTAGAACTGTGATCATTCCAACATAATACTTGAATAGGCTCGATCATCTATTCTTGCCAATTCAACAATTATATTCTTATTATTAATGGCTACGAAATTTGTTTCATTGTTCTTCAGAACACTTACAACCTCTCTGCTCCTATTATCTGTCTAGAGGTACTGAAGCAGTTTCTTCCCTTCCTTACAAGATGAGTTGCAGGCAAGAGGTAACTGGGGAAAAAAAAAGAAGACTTAAAAATACCTTTTTTTACATGTAAAAGCTGTATCACTGTACTTGGATAATAGAAGTATAATTGTCCATCCAGTGTGATGTAAGGATGTATATGCCAGCCTGTGGAAATATGGGCAAGTGGATAAGCACTACCAGTGAGGGCGACCTGTAGGGAAACTGCTCTTGAAGCCTATGACTTCAGGAGACTGTAATGTTAAGGTGCCATGGCTGCACTCAAACTAGGTCAAACTAGGTCAGAATACTCAGTGAAAAACTCCATTTTCAGTCTATACATTGTAAAATGAAATTTAAAAGATAAGAGGAAGAGGAGGGAAATAAGTTAACAAAAACCACCCACTGTCAGAGCCCTGTGTGTCCTGGGGGACTGCGCCCAAGTTGGCGAGGTCACTGCCTCTGCTTGTTTTGTCATGGCCCCATAGTTTCTGGCTCACTTTCCCTTTCTGCTGCTCTCAATTACCTCTGAGTGCTCACGAGAGACAGGTCGGGAGAACAGGCCTGGAAGAATTACAGACCAGCTAATGGTGCTTTGATAATGGAACAATAATCAAGTACTCACTTTGCATTCATCCAGAGGACAATAAGGGGATAATATCAGCCAACGTGGACTTGACCAATACATTTCAGGTCCAGCTCTTCTACTTATAGATGGAACATCCAGCCTAGTGGGTAGCAGTTAACCTGTAAGCATGATATAACTTTGCTTTAATTAAGACTGTTGATACAGTTTTACTATATCAAGCTGTGAATGGTATCCTCACATGAAAACTAAGAAACACTGGCAAAAAGCTGTTATTAGGTAAGCATTGAAAGCTCACATTCAAAATAAGTTTCAAAGTTGGCTTTCAACTGTGTCAGACCTGGATGTGCACTTATTTAATGTTTAAATTAACAGCCTAAATGATAGGTATAGGGAATGCTTTTATGCAACACTCTTTCCAAAAGAAAACCAGTAGTTGTTCTAGGAGCTATCGACACAAATACAGCATGTAAGTGAGCTACTCTATTGTACCTGGAACCTGACAGGGCCTAAATTGGAACATAATGCTTCCTTATTTGAATACCAATCTCAGTGTCAAAAAGGATTAGGATAAATTTGAGAGGTGAGCAAGTGGTGAGAAATTTAGAAAATAAAGTCTTTGAAGAAGAGTTGAAAAAATGCATTTTTTTCTGCATGGGAAAGTGCGGAGAAAGATGTTTGCATTGCTGGACATGCCTAAGAACAGGGTATACAAATATATACAAATATACAAAACTCCCAGTTACTAGACTGGATCCCAGAGAACTGAACTGATGGCTGGGATTACAGCTAGCCCTACATTTCTACAGTTTCTGAGACCTCTATTGTAGCTAAGTTGATCTTCATTTAAATGTGGCAGTCTTTAATCAAACTCCACTACACTATATTATTACATTAAATTGGTCATTGAATAGTTTCCTAGGAAAGATAGTTCAATGCATAATTTATGGTTTTTTGTACATTAGTATGTGTACATATATATATATATATATATATATGCATTTTCCACAACCTGACTAAGAAACTCTCATTCCATTTGGCCCACCTATTGACCTCACTGTCTAAAAAGGCAGGAGAGGTAATATATTTAAAAAGCAGCCAGCACTAAGTGGAGTGAACTGCACACATTCAGTATTTCATTATCTGAAAGAGCAGTTGTATTTACTGTTACTGCAATCACGATGCAAAAAGATATTCCCCGAAGTGCTCCCTGGAAGAGCGCAGAGGCTGTTGATACAGCAGCAAGATGGCCAATCCAAATTCAGGGCAAAAGCAGCTGGCCAATGACCCAAATATATTTTCCTGAGCTATGAATCAATGAGAAATGAACGTTTTGGTTGTTTGAGATGAGCTCTCACACAGAATGTTTTATTTTCCTTATCCCCAGCCCGTCCTGATTTTAAATGTATGTCAAAGTTATTTTTTATCCTTGAAAACGACTGAAAATAATTTAATTTCTTATGCAGAGATAAAGATGCATGCATATTTTATATCAACTAATATTTTTTGCTTTTTGCCAATGCTTTACTTAAAAGCTCATAAAACTAATGTTTTTGCTCTAATAAAAAGGAAAGCCCTTGAGACCTTGTATTCCCTGTCTGCACAGAATTGCACAGATGAGGGCAAGCTGCTCATAAATCCTTGCAACCTGAAAGCTGTAGTAAAACTTAGGTTTAACTATGTTCTGGAAGAGGGGAAGCATTTGCAGGCATATGCAGCATCAAGGGATGTAGCTCTGTTTACCTACATGCCACAAAGAAACACATTTAGAAAGCAGAAGGCATCTGGCCAGGCAATTTGAGAAACAACCTCTTCAAGCAACTGTCTTGGCTTATTACCCACAATCATCTTTGTTACCTCCACCTCCACCTTCATAATTAGGGCTTTCAGAAATGACAAGTTTGTGCCCAAGATGTCATCAGTGTGAAAAGCTACCACTTTGCTCATCATTTTCCACCTCTCCCAAAATCTTACATGTCCTACGACAGGGAATTTGTTATTTGTGATGGCTTATGCTTCTTCAGTGTCTTCTCTGGATGCTGTAAAGAGAAGAAGTGATCCTCTTCTCTCTACAGCTGCCAGATAGGACTGCTTTTGAAAGCAATTTCAAGCCTTTTTTGCCATGGAGCAGATGATCTGGCACTAAACTTGTTATGAACTTGGATTTTGCTAAGAGGGGAGGGGAGGGGAGGGGAGGGAGGAGAAGGAAGGGAAGGGAAGGGAAGGGAAGGGGTAAAAAAAACAGTTGTACACTTTTTTTAAAGAAACAGAAAAGCACAAATGAAAAAGGAAGTATTAAGAGTAACATACATTTTTGAGTTGTAAATTCTTTTTATCTTGCTAGAAATTAAAACATGATTGGCAATGTATTAAGAAGAGAAATCAAGCACTTGGAAAGTGAACTCTGGACCCAAATAATTGCCTCAGTCTTTCAGTTCTGCCTTTGATTCTGTCCCTAGTTCAAGGTTTTAAAATATGATTTGTTAGCAAAAAAGACCAAGCAGCTATAAATGACCTCTATTAGTTTAGTTATGACATCACATAAAATCCATGTTAAAATACAATGACCTCAGCACTCCTGTGTTTCACAAAATTCTAGAATTCTCCTATCACCCTTTTGTTGGTGATACAAAGTTATATCCTCTGTCAGAGCAAGGATTTTAAATTCATTTTCGAGCTTCCCTTTCCTGACTACAATGCACCACCTGACTTCACGGACCAAACAGAGGTGGCAAAATTGGAAAGCTCTTGTTACATTAACACCGGGATTTAGAATGACTGACTGGAAGAGCCACTCCACTTCTCCACTGATAATATAAAGAAGCTGGGAAAACAGACTCTTAATTCATTTCTTAGATTAGATGCCAGAAGTTAGGCAGTGCGATAGTCTCCTTTGCTCCTATCACTGCTCACTGCAGGATGTCCACCCCAGCTCTGAAGTAAAGTAATAACTATGATGTAAATGCCTTGGAGGTAGACGGATTTTAAAGGCTCTTTGCATTTGCTACTGTGATAGTTTTGCAGCTTGTGCCCTGACAAAATGACATGCACAAATCAGCTGTACGTTGCTCAGTTACTGCATGTGGTCACTAGACCACAACGATGGTGTTCAGCAAGGGACCAGCCACGGCAAGAGGTAAGGTTCTACAGTAGCTTTCTAACAAAGGAGGAAGAAAAAAGCAGGTAAAAAACCTAACTACTTTCAAGACAGGTCCCTGTAAATTTAGGGATATGATTTTGTAGCACTAACTGGCACACTAGATGCCCTGCCTTGCCCTTTTTCTAAGGGCGCAGACCTGCCACAAAGACGACAGTGAAGAATCACGTAATTCTGAGACATTTATCTATTCCAGACCTGCCTTTGCCTGTAAAAAGGTTTAAATGTTTTTTAGTTCTTAATTTTGTGTTGATTTTGATAAGAGATTTTATGGCTGGGAACTAAGTAGGTTTGTGGCATTGTATTTGCTGAAATGTAATAAAGAGATTGATCACCGAATTGTAACTTTGACTTCCTGAGACTGTTATCTTCATTTTAGGTAGAAGTACTTCTTGTGTCACAAGACCAACACATTTCTCAGCTACACAGATCTTAACACCTTACTCACTTTTTCACATGGTAATTTAGAAAAACAGCCTCCTCTCACATGATCTTGTTCTAGCAAAGCAAGCTAGAAATGTGACATAGAAAATAATTCACCAACGCCCCTAATTCCCTTCTAGATTTCAGAACAGCTCTTTTTCTTCTCACTCAGTCTCATAATAAATTATTGTTATTCTGAGGTCATCTGTAAATTAGAGCGCAGCACTAAAAAAAGCAGGCTACATAAAATTAATAAGTTTTAATAGAAATTGGGCAACTTGTAATTTTTTAACATAGGAAAGTTCAGAAGAATATATACGTTTACTTTTAATACCAAATTTGTGTTTGGAACAATGCCCTCCGCCAGTCAGTTTTAATAGGAACACAGGACCTGCCATGCTCCATTAAGCCAATGATCCATCAAGTCCAATCTTCTCCATTCTTTTTGGCAAATGCAAGATGCTTCAAAGGAAGTCAAATGGCCCGTCATGCACTTGGCCAATTTTTCAATTTGAATAGTCCATTGCGCAACAGCCATTCCATTCTTCATGTCAAGTCCTCTTCCCATATGGTTACAAATGTTAAAGTAATCAAGTGGCGTGAATGACCCAATGTACCCTTTTAATAATATTTAAGGCCATGTTTATGCTCTGATTGGGTCTGTTTCTCTTGAACTGTCAATTGGTTTTGTATACAATGCTCCTCACATTCATTCTCATTAGATCTCCTGTTTCTACTTCAATTCAGCAGCTGAGCTGAATTGAATCAACAGTATTCACAAATTGCCACAATTTTGCATCAGTCTTTAAAAATCAGTTACGATTTTAAACAGACATTAGAGGACATTTCTATTAAACAGACACTTGGTGTAACAAAACAATCAAAGCATTACAATACTGCTCCGTTGCATTTCCTTCATTTGAATCATATTCTATTGCTGCACTGGAGTGTCTTTTAATTTCTGAGCTGAGAAAAGTTTCTAATTTAGATCTTGATACTTTGCAGTTTTGACCCATGCCTAACAACTGCTAATGAATTGTTGGGTAAGGGACCTGGTGTGTTGTTAGATACTGGAAACCACAGGAAGATATTTTCATTATTTCTTTTAATATAATTTGCCAATTTATTTATTTATCATTTTCTGGGTGTAACATTTTTCTTTTCTTGTTCTCTGTTGGTTTTCTTCACTATTTCATTTATTGTTTGAGGGCCTGCAATGTTTTCACCTATATGTTTTCACCTTTCTTTTCCTCTCAGTGTCTTGCATTGTTTATGAGAAGTCTGTGTACCATTGCTGGCCTTTTTAGAACTTTGCTTGTGTTCACAATCATTTTCACCCTCTCCTTTGTATAAAGCAAATGTATGTAATTGGATGCCTTTTATCTTATTTCATTACAAAGTATCAAGAAAGAAGAGCAGAGAAGTCAAGATATATTGCTGTCACTCATGTATGACGGAGACACCGTTTCGATCAGATAGTCATATACTCATGTGCCATCAATCCTTTCAGACAGAACGGGTAACACAGCAGATTCACTCTTGCTGAAAGGTTTGCTGAAATCATACTAAATTATGCTAAGCACTGTCTGAATCTGAAAACAGACTGTTCAAAAATGGACAAATCTAATCGCCTGTTTTAAAGTAAAAGTGCCTCAACTGTTAAGAAGTTAAAGGGTTCCCCTTTGATGGCTTATGATAATAGTTTCAAAAACAGAAAGTTTGAGTGTGTGAGGCCCTTGAAATTTTTTTATCTAATGCTGCAGAATAGTTATTTTTGAGGATTACATATGTTAAAGGGATCTTATTAATTTCAGAATCCAATTTTGGCTACATTTTTATTTTTGCAATTTTTTAAATACTCCTGCATGTCTTTAAACATGCTGGTTTTACAGGCAGGTTTATATTTTCACGTGTGTTTATAACAAGCACTTGAATAATCTTTTAATATCTTCAAATGAATTTCATAGATTTCACATGATGCTGACATATAAGTCCACAATGTACAGATTCCTAATTTCCCAAAATCTCTGACTTTCCAGGCATATATTTCTGTCAACAGCTATTTCACCTAATAAGGAAACCATTTGTATCACTTTTTGCTTACACTCTAACTTTGATGCTCAGTATTCCAATTTTTCAGTGTTTACCTCTTGCTATCAAGATGAAACTTTATTCGAGCTCTCTATTGGTATCAAATCCCCGTGGATTTTTTTCCCTGAATCTAGAAGCCTGGAGGAATGGGGTCATTTCTAGACAAAGACTTCATTGTTGTAGGCAGTCTCCAGTGGTAATGTAACAAAAAATATTGGGGGAGATGGAAATACCTCAATTATGGACGTATAAATGCTTTCTGCATGAAAGACATTTCCTTACATCTGTCTGTCACATTACTGCAAAATAGTTTGCCTCCTACTGCTCTTCTGCTGAATAAGCATCTCTGGTCTCATTTTCTGAGTTTTAATGCAGCAACTGTAGTTGCTGTTTACTCCTAAAAACCAGGACATGGGTGTTTTAAAAATTAATGCAATCTATTAGGGTCTCCTGAGATTTACTTTTGCTTCTTAATTTGTCTGAGGTACAAGTCCACTTGGATTTGGCTGTATTCTGAAACCCTGGGAAAATTTCTTCCAGCTTTTCATGAATGTGGGTTACTGTGGTTTTTTAAAAGCCAAATACGAAATTCACGCTCCACTGAAAGTGGCTGTAACAATTCCATTCACCTGAACTCACCAAAAAAGTGACAAAATCCTTAAAGGCTTTTGCTTTCCTGAAGTCAGAAAAGGAAGTTTTCTGGAAGGAAAGGAAGAATCTGACCTCCATACCTCTGTGTCAGCACCTGGTAACACACGCCGGGTACCAGAGGGACTGCTGAAAGACAACACTGCTGAGGTTCTGTAACCTTAATTTCACCTCTACAACCACCTTCCTCCCCAGAACACATATTAATTGAATGGGCATCTACCTCTTACTGACAATAGTAGAGTTATTCCGGTTTTCATGGCAAAAGATATTGCATCTTCATTATATTTTAAATTGGCTTCAGGGAATAAGTACTGCCATGTCTCCCTTTCTCCACACTTCCCCATTTTCCCTGTCAGTGACTTCGAAGATTGTTAGTAGTAAGTGTAGTCTCTTCTCACAGAAATATCCTCTTTGGTTTTTATTTTCTTTCTGTTATTGAGAACCTCTCAACTGCTAGAAACTTTGGCATTTCCTCATTCCTTTTTCTAAAAAGTGGCTTTTCTTACACACAAGGCAGGAAAACTGTAAGAAAAGTATATATAGGAATTTTTTTCATTTCATGACACAGAATATGCTTATGGAATCCCCAACACCTGAACTTGGCAGGAGTTAAATTCATTGTGTGCTGTGCAAAAACAGGCTCATGGCATCTTGTGGCTGCTTTAATCAGACAAGTGCCTAGCTTTGCTGTGTCTCATAGCGATTTTGATTCATCCTAACGGATGTCCCTGAGTGCATCTTATTTCAGAGATAAGATGCGGCCTCTTCATAAGAAGTTTATTAGCAAGTGGTAATAAACTCATTGCCAATATTATCTCCTGGTCATTTGCGAATGATGATACTCAAAGTGCTCAGTGTCCCACTGTGCACTGAACCACAAAGGGTAGTTAGAAGGGTAGTTCAGAAGGGTAATTATTTGGTCGAACTGGAAACATGATTTTTGCCATACCAGATACTGAGCCATTTTTTCACTTGGCCACAAATTGGGAAGCTCTGCAGGAGCTCCCACTCACAGCACAGCTACACTACTTAGCAGGATCTAACCGTTCTACGATTCTATGATCTTCTTTTCATCTCCTCCCCTTGCAGTTGCCCATTCCTCCAATAAAGCAGAGAAGCGGTTCTGGATGACCCACTGAGTCGCTGTCACTCAAATAGTTAGTACCTGTGGTGGAGTGTTATCACCTATTCCACAGCAGCCCATGGAAGGACAGATTACATTTGCAATCAACGTGATCCTCTGTGGTATTTGCTCCTCTTCCAACAAGAGGGATTTAATGCTTTGACGTATGGCAAGTAGTTAGTGCCAGAGGGTATGTATCCAAGGGTTCTGATGCGATTTAAGAAAATTAGGCTCTGAACTATGACAGAATCAGGTAATCTTGCAGTCAAAATCACCAGACATCCTGGACAACGGAGCTTTGAATGGTGCAAACCAGGATGAAGGATTTTCTCCTCCTCAGGGAGCCATGCTTGTCACTCAGATTTGCCTTTTATAATGGTAAGCTGCTGTTTAAATTTCATCCTGCTAAGGTGTCACAAGGGAGAATGTGTCCACAAATTAAAATATATTACAATATCAATTCACTAAACTGTGAAAAATCCACTTGCTCCTGAGTTTAAAAATCGTTGTGAACTGTTTTAATTCATCACATGACCTGTTTGTCTCTTGCTATTATGACCCCACAGTGATCCCCTAGTCTGATCCCCACAGCGACTCAAATCCTGCTCCCCCAATTTGAGAAAGATCACACTGTATCCAAAGATATTCAGATTATATTAATTACTTGCACAGGACTGAAATCGTTGGTAATTCACTAAAATAAGAGCTACTCTGCACTCCATACATCCACTGCAACTCTCAGTCTCATTAGTTGAAATACTGAATACATCCACGCGATAAATTTTTTCCATTCATCCACCCATTTTGAAGCATTGGCAAAAGAAAACTTAGCTGTTAAAGGTGTTGTCTTGTGACAATAAATTTACTTATGATGTGTTTGCCAGCACTCAGCAATAGGTTAAGATTCACATTTACATTTTCAAGGAGTATTGACTGACACAGTGGCAGGGAAACTAATTTAAGGAAGAAAAGAAAGAAAATCCAGCCTTATATATAAATGATAAGCAAATCTTTTGAAAGTATACTTTTTAAAGTTTATAAGCTACATACAGTCCTCAGGGCAACATACAGATAAAAGAACTGATTATGTAGTCCCTTTCCTAGTAGCACTTCTGTTAATTTCCAATTTCTACTAGTATGAGTGAAAAGAGAGAAATAAAACTCAATTGGCAAATCCTGTGGATTTGTTCAAAAGTGTGCAAGACACTGGGTTTGTTTCAAGAGATATCAGGTGCTAATATGTAAATACACACACAGTTGCCACTTAATGCCAAAAAAAAAAAGAGTATTTGTCCATTTTGACTAGACAGACATTTTGCAGACCTTTGAAAATGTAGCTAGTATCATCTAATGGTTTTATTGGCAGGAGACTTCAGTAGCCTTTTAATATCATAAAGCAGACCACATAATACAACTGCAACACACAGCTCTGAAGGCCTGGTTTCCAGCAGGTGAGCTGACAATATTTCATACCCGCTCACTTTGCATGGGCCTGAATGGTTGCACAGTGTGCATGAAACTACAGGCTCCAGTCTCAAGAATTTATCTTTTCATCTCACTTAAGAGCTTTAAACCATAATATTAGTTCTGAGGCTGAGATCTGCTTACAGATCAGTGACATCACGTCACTCCTCCTTTTCTCTTCATGCTGATTAACCTGTTTAGACTTTCATAGAAGTCCTTGATGTAGGAGCTAAATGTCCTTGAAAACACTGGGTTCTTGGCAAGTAGGCAAATTCCCAGTATGAGGCAAAGAAGGCCAATTTTGCTTTCATTACACTGTTGCTATTCCCACCAACTTCCCAATTTTCATGAAAGTAGTACACACACACGTTAGAGAAGGGTTCAGTGTACTGCACGACCTGGATTCTATTTCTAGCATTATCAGGAGTGTCTTTTTGCCTCTCTTCACCCGTCACTTCAAGCAAATAAAAAACAGTTTTGTCTCTTGAAAGAAGATACTCTTACTTTTCTACAAAGCAGGAAAATAATCATTTGTCATAATCATATGACATACAAGGTTGTTCTGCAAGGGTAATTTTTACTAGAAGTTTCTTGGATCTTGCTGACTCTTAAATCTAAATCATTTAGTTTCGACAAGAAGGTCTTAGTGTCAACAATCCAATTTTCAACAGGCAGGTTAGATTTATTTTCAAATTAACACTGTTGAAATGTACCCCTCAGAGAAATTCTGGTAAGAGAAAAACCCCGAGCATGGTCATTAAACGACCTCTCTCCCCATCACTTGTCACAGTCTTACCGATTTGCATATCCACTCTGTTAGGTGCCTCATAGA
This sequence comes from Calidris pugnax, assembly GCF_001431845.1. Taxonomy (NCBI): domain Eukaryota; kingdom Metazoa; phylum Chordata; class Aves; order Charadriiformes; family Scolopacidae; genus Calidris; species Calidris pugnax. Next base: position 13,922,056 of record NW_015090920.1, read on the forward strand.
TCTGGAAGGTATTACTGCTGTGCCAGTTCTGTCTAAGAATCTCAATGTATTTCCTGGTATTTCTGTAAACTGAATGCCAGCTGTGCTGTCTGTTTTCGCATTTCAGATCTTTACTCCATCTTCTTAAGTTAAAGACACTGAGAAAAGATGGGAAAGAGAAATATGGAACTCATGTTTTTGACAATATTTCAAGGAAATGTATTGCTGTGGGTTCTTTAGACACCTTATTTCAATTTAGAAAAAGCTATTTTGTGAACACTCCCTTCCAACTGGAGAATACTGCCAATAGAAATTTTAAAATCTGAATCCCCTGTTTCTCATGATTTTGAGGACAGAAAAATTCCATCAGAGAGTAGTTGATCAATATAAAAAAGCCCTTGTTCCAATCAAATTCCATCCTGTCTTGATCAAACCAGTCTGGTGAAAAGCATGAGGGATTGTATTCTGGCTGCAATTCCAACTCGAACACAAAATACTTACGGCATTAAATCTACATCTTAAAAAACAAGAGCATGAAGAATAATCTAGCACCTTCAGTAATGTAATACTGTATCTGCTATGTTTCACTATTTGCTGTAAATCTTTCAGGCTTTTCTGTTCAGTCTCTGTCCTAATAATGGTATACCTTTCATTATTTTACTCCTGTCTAAGCAACTTCCAGGAAGCAGTTTGCGAAATTAAAATGACGTCACTTCAAAACCCTGTAAATTCAATTCAGTGTTCACAAAATGTACTAGATTGGCAGCCTTTGACTGTGAAGTCTTTAACCAGCTGGAACAACAGACAGCACAAGGTTCCCTGTATTCCTCTGCCTGGTATTTCAAATCTACTCATCCTTTCTCACTCACTTCTGCAGTTTGGCTATCTTGACATCCATCTGATACTTTGATAACAAATATTTTTAAGAAGAATAGTGATCTTGGCATTATTGACATTACTAACGTTTTCAAATATGTGTAAATGACTCATAAAGAGAAATCCCTTTTCAAGAACATTCGGCCACACCCAGGATCTTGAAGGTACAATTTCAATGCTATTAGGTTTCTCTGTTGTTCTGGTGTTTCACAAGTGTAGATTCATGCATTTTATTTGTCTGAACGTGGCACTTTGGAGCCTCAACAGTATCACCAAGACACAGCAACGATTTTTAAATTCTTACTGTCAGGTAAGGCAATGATGGCTGAAGTTTAATGTTAACAAGGATTCTCATACCCCTGTTCCAATACTGTTTTCTGGAAGCAGCCGGATACTTCAAACCGTGGTAAATTTTCTATACATAATTTTATTGCGACTGAGATTGTTTCCCTGCACACTTCAGTTGGAAATACAAAATATTTCTAAGACTGTAATAACACAAATTACGTTTGAGATTTGTAATGGATTCTTTTGTTGCCATCCTGGCTGTTTTTCAGGTAGGATCTCCTTCAAATAAACAAAGGGGAAAATTTCTCCACTATTACTGTGCTGTAGGGCTCAAATGCAAGCAAGTGCTGGCCAAAATTGACCAGAAAGCAAGTAAAGCAGGAAGGGCAGGATGAAGAAATGCACTTAATCTAAATGCACATTAGGAACCACGTATTTCGGCTCAGTGGCTTTGTAACAGTATGGTGAGAAACAGAAAAGGATTTGGTCAATTTTTCTTACATTAGCCTTTTCCTTCAGTATCAAGAAGGAATGCTCACTTCCCTGAAACATTTGACTGGCATTTCCTTTCTGACATAGGCAGTGAGGGGAACGAGATGTGTCCGAAGTCCATGTTGCAGGGGTATTGTCTAGTAGAAAAAGTGGTCATCTACACAGTGCTTATAGTGCTATACTATGACTTTATTAAGGTGGTTTTTTGCCACTGTCTCCCATGCAATTCTCAGAAGCAAACTTCAGAAACAGTTTAGGTGACAGTTCTTCTATATAGTATTGTAATTACTTGGAGAGTTATCATCATTTTACCCCTCAAAAAAGAGGGAAATATCACAATGGTTTCTGCAAGGATGACGTCCAATTCAGGTATTATCAGTATTATCAGACTTGGGTAACTGAACAGATAGTAGTCATTAACCTTTCATTGTAGAAACAGCAAACCAATCTCTGTGTAGGCAATACTCAAATCATGACAAACACAGCCCATAGAAGATATAATTAAAATCAGTGACAGGAAGTGCAACAGAAAAAGCAAGAATGTTACTTTCTTAAAACTAAGAACCAATATGAAACCCCTCTTTCACCTATTTCTGAAAGGAAACTAAACAATGATTTGTGGAGGCCTTGCTCTGAGCATACATTTAGGAAGCAAGAGCATTTCTCATTTACTTTCAGCTTTTATGTTTTGTTCTCAAGGGAAATTCTAGAGGCAATTGAAAGTCCATTTCTGTAGCCCACTATAATAACTGAGGATTTTTTTGAAGAAGGAATACAATACAGGGCAATATTTATTTATTTTTTTTAAGTCAAAGAGACCCTGCAAGCATACAAGGTTTGATGCAAAGAGACTGTTGCATGGCTATGCTCTAAAATATATAACACTGATACAGTATGTATAATGAGGTTAAACACCTAGACTGTCCCAAATGAAAAAACTCAAGTACTTCAACATTAGAAAGCTGAAGTACATGTCTACATAGTTTCTCTGTATATAGTATATACATCCCTATATATAGTTTCTTAGAAGGCAAAATTTTCTCTACCATCTCTGTAATTCCACTGAAGCTCAATGGGCATTCGCATGTGACAAAAGATGTAAAAAACCACTTCCCTAAATAGTTCAAGATGCAAACTAATTAAACTGATGAAAACAAAACACAATTCTTTCTTCAAAGCTGTAGCTGAGCAAGTTATCTCTGCGAAACTCTTGGCTGGCGTTTCCTGCGCTTCATGAGTATGAATTTTGTACGTGTGGAAAACAACAAAGGCAAAACCACGGCTGATACTGAAAACAGTGTACAGTGTCAGCTAATGAGTGTTTTATACTAAGAGACTACTTACTGATGCTCGGCAGGGAGAATTCTAAGCAGTCATACTTGGATTTAAAGTCCACTTTCTCTGAAGTAACCGGGAAGCTTATGTGAATTTCAATTGCAGTAGGACCTACGTTTTTGAATACAGATTCATGCAAATTTATACTGATTGCCACAGAATGCTTTGAGAAAGTTTAAAGCAAGAGGAAAATGGCATCTCAGCATTACATAGCCAAAGGAATTGCTTTTATATATATATAAATATATAAATTGACACATACAGTCTCTGTGTGCCTACTGTTCTGCATACTCTGAGTATAAAAACACATGTACTCTGCCTCAATTTTAATGATGTTGCAGTTTTGTCATAGAATAATTTTCCCTATGGCATAATACATCGAAAATCTTGTACTTAGTGAAGGAGGTAACATGTGGCCATACAGCAGGCATCTTTACAACTGGTATCTATAGCGTGTAATTAGCGCTGATTACATGCAACGGGGGTCTTAACATCCTCCCACTGAGTTTTTAAGTTTGACACCGTCCAGAATGAAACCAGCCAAGCCGCAGGCCGCGACGCCTGGAAGGCTTTGGAAACCCCGGGTGGCTTTCACCACGGGTGAGGCGCTGAGGGAGAGCCCCTTTCCCCCTGACAATTTTAACTTCAACCCGGCTCCAGCCGAGGGCGGGGTATTTCTCACAACGACGACCGAGTTTTACGGGCGGACTCGGCCGGGCCGTGCGCCGCTTTTGGGCCATTTTGCGGGAAAACAACTACCTTTGCCGGGGCAGCCCCGCCGCCTCACGCCGTGACCGCTCGAGCGCTCCGGGCCTCCTCCGGGGCTCGTACCGCCGGCGGGCACCGCTGACAGGCCTCGCTACCGTCCGTGCAGGCCGGCGGGCACCACCGGAGGACTCCCCGCAGCGGCGGCCGTGCCCCTACCTGCAGGCCAGGCGTGCCAGCCGTAGGTTTTACCTCAGGGGCGGCGGCGGAGGGACACTTGTAAAGGCGCTGTGGCGGCGGCGCCACCCCCTCACACCCCGCCCCGGGCCCAGACGGGCGTTGGGCGGGCGGAGGTGGCGGGGCGGGAGCGGGGAGAGGCGTCCCCTCCTCTCCGGAGCGTCCGCTGCGGTGAGCGGCTGCTCCTCTGCGCGGCGGCTCGCCCCTCTGCCTCAGTAACGATGCCGTCCTAGCGAGGGATGATGACAGGGAGAGGAGAGGGGCAGAGCCGCCGCCGGGAGCCCAGTCTCTTCCTCACCTCCCCGGTACTCGCCGGCCCCGCATCGCGCCGCCTTCCTGACGGGCGGCAGGAGGAGGAGGAGAGGGCGGAGGGGCGGCGGTGGTTTTACGGTGAGGGTTTTGTCCTCGCCAGGTGCTCTGTCCCCCGCCGGGCAGGGCTTTCCTCCTCCGCCCGCCTCCTTCCCCGCCACACGCGCTGCCGGACGAGGCCGGCCGGGAGCGGGAACAGCCGGCATCGCCACCGCCTGAGGGGACCCTGACCATGTCGAGCAAGAGCAGGAAGAGCAAGGAGCAGGGGAGAGTGACCTTCCCCCCGCAGCAGGAGGAGGAGGAGGAGGAGGGCGCAGAGGAAGAGGAGCAGCAGCGCCGGCGCCGCGGCTGGAGAGGCGTCAATGGGGGGCCGGAGCCCCCTCCGCCACCTCAGAGAGCCGTCAAAACCCTCCGTGAGCCCTACGGCTACTACCCGCCCCCCCCGTTCGCCAGCACCATGTAAGTCGGGCCCCCGGGGGTGGGTTAAAGGGTGCTGGGACGGCAGCTTCCCCGGAGGAGCCGCTTGCGGGGGTGGGGGGGGAAGGGGGACCGTCCGCCCCGTCGCCCCGGCAAGTTGTCCCCCGGCCGGGCAGCCAGCGGGGGTGCCGGGTGCTGGAGGGGGGGACGGGCCCGGTCGGCAGCGGCTGAGGTGCGGAGACTTGGGAGAAAGTGCCGGGAGGGGATGGTCCGGTCCCCGCCTGCCCCCGGCTCCCTCCTCCCCGGCCCCTCGGCTTTGCTCCCTCAGGAGGCAGGCAGGGGTGCCGGGGCATAAAGACATTTCATCTTTCTTTCTTTCTTTTTTTTTTTTTTTTTTTTATTTTTCCCTGGCTAGTAGCGTAGCTGCCGAGAAAACCTAACTATTGGCTCAGCGGAGCTTCAAGAGACCCCACTGCACCCTTCAGTACGAGCGGCGCTAATGCATCTCTCTTTTTTTTTTAAATTATTTTCTTTTTTTTTTTTTTTTTAAATCTAGTGGTGCAGTTTATTCAGTGAAAACCGATACATTGTTCCCTAAGTGCTTGACTTCTGTTTTGTTTTGAATGAAGAATTTGTAGCTTTGCTATAGGTTTCCTGCACTGGTATAGCTGGGGGAAGGTACTTAACGCTTTTGAAGAACAAAAAGGGATTTAACAGCTTGTGGTTGGGGGTTGTCTGGTGTCTTTAATAAAAATAAGTGGATAGAGTGGATGCATCTTGCAGTTTTCCTGTGGAATCCCTTGCTGTTAGATGTGTTATTGCAGCAATGCTTTGGGACAGAAGGAGGCTGTCTCTACTTGTCTGGCTGTTGTAGTTGGTAATATCTTTCCCCTTGAAGTACTTGTTGGGTTCACAAGTTCCCTTGTCTTTATTGATGACTGCAAGCGAGGCTGATGGATATAAGTGATGAGCCACAACCTAAGGTAACTGACTGAATGTTTATGGTAGATTTACGTGCACCACTAGAGGCTTTTGTGTTTGGTCTCCAGTTCTGTAGGGTGCTTAAATAAGTTTACTTTCCTTGCTCTAAGGCAGCCCTGCTTTGAGGAATTCAGTATCTTTTTTTTTTTTTTTTTTTTTTTTTTTTTTTCCTATTTTTCCCTGGCTAGTAGCGTAGCTGCCGAGAAAACCTAACTATTGGCTCAGCGGAGCTTCAAGAGACCCCACTGCACCCTTCAGTACGAGCGGCGCTAATGCATCTCTCTTTTTTTTTTAAATTATTTTCTTTTTTTTTTTTTTTTTAAATCTAGTCCGTGATAAAACCAGGCTCCCCACAGAAATCTAGGACACCTGTGCAGAAAAACCTCAGTTCTTGAGATGCGTCTTACCCTGTTTGATGTTGTCTTCGGAAATTTCAGTTTGTTGTTGTTTAAGGTTTAATCATATAAACATATAAATACTGACCACGACTAGACTCACTGCGAGAGAAATAAATTCAGTTTTGCTAATAGGGATGTTAACTTTCTTTTCTCTGACTTCCCAAATGTAGGTTGGCCATGAATCATTCACTTATTTTTATAACACGCTGCAGTTTAGGTAGACTCATCTCTGAGGATTACTTGAGTATTTTATACTTTCAGGACAATAATTAGTTCTTAATTAAATATTTTAATTACCAGATTACAAACATTTTATTTTGAGTTTTAAGATAACATATTCAGAATTTATAGAAGCCTTCATTAAAATCCCCCTAGAGAACAACTGTAAAGTACAGAAATAATTAGAGTAGACTTAGAATGGGATAGCCACAAATAAGTGTTTTTTACCATCCCTGTGCAGAAGTTCTTCACAAATACCCTGTACCCAGCAATCCAGACTTCAAATGAAGGAGTCTTTCTCATGTCTTTAGCTGTCTGAAAGTTAGTTGTGCATAAATTGTTTGTCTAGGCTCCCTCTGTAGTTGATGGGATGAGGGAGGAAATAGCAATGGGCAAGCCAGTGTAGTCATTTATCTTCTTTCTTGAGGTGCCTGTCTTTCTCCATTCACCATAAAAAGAGCCGAGAGGATTAGTTTAGACTCGGGCGCTTTATTTTTAGACAGTTGAAGTTAGTTCAGATGAATTGTGAGCTACGAGTCCTAAACTTCTCAATCCATTTTAGGTTAGTGACCTCCTAGAACTGTTGGCGTATTCCTTTCTTTACGAAATGGGTATTATGCCACCAGGGACTAAGACTAGAGTTCAGTTTGCACAGCTATTGGCATTTGAGCCTGGAGTAAGCTCCGTCTGTTGGAGTTGATTGCCAGTATATAATTCTTGTCATCCTGTCCTGGGAGTCTGTGACAGCAGAGATCGCGAGCTGCTGCCCAGTGGCCGACATTAATCAATGTAATAGGAGTGTATTGAACTGACAGGGCATAGAGGCAAAAGACCCACATTTCCCCTGTTAAGTGCCCGTGGTCATCCTTGGCATAGCAGTGGGATTTTTCTCCTGGAGTAACATTTTTGTATTTGGTGCAAATGCCTAAAATCAGTGTATGGTAATTAAATGAGTATCAGTTTGCTCATAATGCGCTCAGATTGACACATGTAAGGCTTTAGTGTGCACGAAGTGAGTATAAAAATCCTTGACTGGAGGGATTTGTAGTCTAAATATTCACTACTGACAAACTGTGCAAGGGAAAAGAGGCAGGAGGACGTGAAGTAGCTTGCATGAGAAAATGCACTTAGCTGGTATTTGAAATGTCTTCACTCTGAAAGCTGTAACCTGTGCAAGGTGCCTGTCAATGTACAGCTGGCTCCCTCCTGTGCCACATACTGCTGGAAAAAGTAATTAACCTCAGTTTCCCACTAAGTCTGCAGACTGGATGTAATACTTGTTTCACAAGGTACTATATGTCCCAGTGGGGAAAAATGTGGACAAAACCTGTAAATTAAATGTTGTAGGCGTTGGATGCCTGATTTCCTGCGTCTCTCTGAAAATCATAGTTTAGTTTCCTGGACTGACAGAACACAAATAAAGGTCTGAGTGTAAAAGAACTTTAAATTTCTTTGTTGCTGCAGGCATGATAACTTGATTCTTTCCTGGTGAGATGTTTGCCTTTTTTTGTGTGTGTACAGATGCGCTTCTGTCTTCAAAATACAGTTCTCTTTTCCCCCCAGGAGTTCAGAAGGTTGGTATTTTCTGCTGAGGAATTAGTGAAGAGTAATGGTAGGAAAAAGCTCTGCATAATTTGTGAGGTGGGAGAGGAGGGAACAAACTAAGTGTGTGTACACCTCCTAATATCTCATTGTGTTTTGTTCCGTTTTTTGACTAAGTCTTTCCAGTTCGGAGCCAGAACTTCTGTGAGCTGACATGAGGGCATTTTGGATGATGGATTGTGTCCTTTCAGACCAGTGGGAGAGTATAGACCTGAGTCAGATCGTGCAGCTGGCCTGATTTATGTCCTGCTCTTCAGCTGAATTAGCCTCCCTCTTCTGGAAAGCCCAGGCAGTAGTTCACAGAAGGGAGAGGGAAGCTTTTATTTAATACATTTTACATTTGGTGTGGGGATTCCTAAATTGTGTGGAACACTTGCAAACTTCCATGCAAACATATAGGAACGTGATGCTATTTTTATTGGTGAAGAAATGAATTTACCAGGAGCTTCTTCTGGTAGGCAGCTGTGGCAGAGCTTGGAGGGGTGGCAAAGCCCTCCTTTGGGAGAGGCAGTGAGGCTGGGGGAATTGCCCCTCTAACACTGCCCCTGGCCCTGCACACCTCCTGGTAGGAGCCAGGAGCTCCTACGGAACAATGGTCTTTGCCAGTGATGGTAGCAAAGCAAACATTTGAGATCGCTTAGTTTAAGAGATCTCGGGACTCATGTGCTAAAATGCTGCTGGTGTGTATGTGCGTGTCTGAGCACTTACTTTTTGGGAGTAAGGCAATTATCATGCTTTAATTTTAAAACTGGGACCTCAGAGGTTACTTTTGGCAGAACAAGAGGCACAATCCACATCTCCTGTGCAGCTGACTCCTGTGCTGTTGCTTTTAAATGTGCGTGCGTATCAGTGTTTCCGTGGTGCACTTATCTGAGCTGTCTATAATCGCTGGACTCCATTTCCTTTGCAGGGCTAGAATAGAATCAAGATCACTGATGTTGTGCTGCAGTTTAGCAGTGGGGTAAACTGCTTGTAAATCGTTGATGCCATCTTTTATTGCATTTAATAGTCCAGGGAGAATAACAGTCTGTTCTTCAGTACAAATGTTAGAAAATGGCTGTATGGATCTGCGTAGGCCCTGAATGAAACTTCCACTTCTCCAACTTCTCTCTTTTTTTTTCTAAAGAGCTTATGCAGTTTGCAGTGTTAAAAAATAGACCTGGAAATAAGATTATAAATCTTTCAAACTGCTGTTGATGAGATAATGGAAGAACACAAGGAATTCTCTGGTCAACTGTTTGTCCGATGTTTCTGTCCTTCTGCTAGAGTTCAGAAAGTTTGAATGTGAAAAGGGATGGGTAGGCTGACAGAGTAGAAACCCGTAATTGAAATAATGTATGGTAGAAGCAGAGGAATTATAATCCCTACTCCAGTCCTTTGGAGTTGCTTTGCTGATCAAATTTCTAGCCTTGTCCGTAGGAGTAACTGTCCAGGCAACAATATGATGCAATGTGAGGTCATAGTGAATGTCCTGCGTACAAAACATGAGGCACACGGCCATTGTTTGTTTCATGGAAATTTTACAAAAAATATTTTTAATTGCAGATCTGAAGGTCATACATTTTAGATGAAAATATTTAAGGTAAACATAAATATGTTGTAATGTAGGATAGGTTTTTATGTCTTATGACATTACCTGGTATGTAACAGACCAGTTAGCTGTTTAGAGTGTACCTAACACTGCTCTACCAAAAGCTTGTGATACTTATCATTAGATAAGGTCTTGAAATGTGTTATAATCCTTCAGGGGCCTTGGCCTCACTAATGTGAGAGTTCTGTTGCAAAGCTGAAACTAAGGTGTCCTGCTTTTGTATTATTCAACCAGAGGCTGACTTATGGTCCTGTCACATCTTAGTTGTTAATCATCTTGTAGAGAGTTATGTTCATTTACGGCTGTCACTGAGAGTTTGCCAAAGTAGGAACAAGTGAACAAGACTTAAGCTGACAAATGGTAGCCCTATGCTTAGGGAAATAAACTTTTAAGTTAAGACCATCCTTGTTTTATACTGGTGAATGAATGATTCTGAAGATTGGTGTACTAACCTGGAAGTTTCTGAAGTTCTGTCTTGCCAGTGAAGCTCTTCAGTTCCTCAGAACAGCTGCCTAATCAGTGCACGCTCAGGGCCAAGTGAAATGTGGTGGAACTGGTGTGCTTGTTAACATGATTGCTCTTCTCCAGTTCCATCCTTCCTGTTTGTGCCGAGCAGCAAACAGGCTTGAAGCTTTATAGACCCCTTGGCTATTTTTCTGCTGTGAAATGTGAAAAACAGTTGGGGAAAAAATGGATTGGCTCAGGGACTGCTTCATGTCAGCAAAGGGGGACTGAGTTCTGTCCTCTCACCTTCCTGTTGCATACCACGTAGTGTACTTATGCAACCTGTGTACTAGGACTAGAACTTTCTTAATGTCGTGGTGTGTCTTTGCTGAAGAATTAACAGAAAATAATTGGTCATTTTTTTGCTTGGTGTTCTTGTGGCTTTTTTGACATGCATTCTACAGATTTTTAAGTTTTTTCTGTTCTTTCAACTATTTAGAACAGTTGGGAAGAGGAGCATTGTGATTTCCATCTCTCCTTCCCTCTTTTAATGTCAGTTGTCAGCTCTTTACAGAGACAAGGTATACGAACTTTAAAGGCTTTAGGAAGTAGAACACAAATAATTAATGCACACTTAATTCTATTTTAATAATATTTCTAAGCCAGTCTAATGATATTTAGAGATGCGACTTGAGATTTTGTTGTTTAGATTACCTCAGTTGGCAAATATTACATATAAAATGTACTGAAAACAGTTAAATATTTAAAACTAAAATTTTTATCATTTTCTTTGTGCTTCAGGATAGCTTAAAAATATTGGATGTAAGAACAGAAGAGCAGAAAACGGAATAGGAGACCTTGTACCGGATGCTTCTTGCTTCCAGTACTCTGACCAGAGCTGCCCTGGCTTCAGGGTCTTTGAATTGGAGGGCAGGAGGGGAGAACAGAGGAGGCAGGCATGGATGAACCTAACAGTCTGAACCTGACTCGCTGTGCGGTGCTATACAAGATTTTTTTGCTTTTTATTTTTTTTTCAGGAGGTCTTGACGATATTTTAGTCATTAAAATACCAAGCAACTTTTATCTTTATTTTGAGAAGATACTGTAGTCACTTCAAATAAATCATTTCTGTCAGAAGATTTATAGCCAAGGAAATTTTCCTTATTGGGAAGACATTCTATCGCAACACCTTTAGAAGGATATATCTCTTTTTACAGAAGTCAGATGAGTCACCTCAGTCAGACAGTGGATTTAGAAAGAAAGATAGATAAAACAGAAAATAAGTGCTGTATTTAAAAATACTCTGAAAAATTACACTGAATATGTAGGGGAAAATGTATTGTTATGTATTTCATAAATGACAAATGAGATGCAGGGTGGCAGTTTTGAGCCTTCTTAGATCAAGAAGTCAGCATGAGTCAATCTGTTCTGTCTTTTTTTACTTTTTTTAATATGCATACTTTTTTTCTTTATAGCATGACAGTAAACAATTACCTTTCTGTAGCTGTGTGTTGCATAGCAGACAATAAGATCTTGTTTAAAAGGTAGCTATGAAAAGACAGTATTTCTGGGTTTACTTCTGATTTCGTTGGGGAATAAGGTAGTAGCATACGGTGGCTGTTCACTGTGTGTTCTCTTGGCTCCAATCTTTATATCTGAGTATTCCCAAACGTGAAATATGCCTGGGCTTAAAAACATTAAATCAATTCTGTGTTTAAGAGACTCACAAATCCTCTTTGTTATGCAGCCTTTTTCATAGACTTAAAGAGTACAGAAGGGAAAAAAACCCCAAGATCCTGTCATGTTTGGCAAAGCAGTTTTGGCACATATTTAAAAAAGTAAATACCAGTTAACATTGCTTGTATTGCAGTGCTACCCAGGTCATTTCTGGTAGTCCTGGAATACCAACCACAGATGAAAATGTAAGAAGATGAAATGCTTCATCCCAGGAGAGACCTGCCCTTGGCAATGGATATTACAATCCTTCACTTGGGTCTGCAATGGAGCTGCCCGTTCGTGTTAACTGAAATGTTCAGAGCATGGACTAGCTTTTACGATATTAGTAGCTGTGATAAAGTGATTAAGATTTTATGTTTTGCTGAATTTATTACAGCTGATGCAGATAGCTGGAAGGCGAGGCATATTCTTATAACCTGAATGGAATTAGTTATGCCCAATGAAAACTGTAATGGCTGACATTGCCGCATGTGGGGAAATCCAGTGATGTCAACAGGCATGTTTTGTGCAGCAGAAATACAGCTAAGCTCATTGTTGAAAGATCACACACAAAAAATAAAAAAGACTGCATTTAGAAGAATGTTGCTCAGGTGGTGGATTTGAACCAGCAGCAATTAGGATATGCAGGTTTTGAAGCTGCCCATGCAGGTTCCACTATGTTCACTTAAATGCGTAGTCTTTGTGTGCGCCAAAGATGCGTGTGCTTGCTTGGCCTTGCTTCTGTCCTTCTGCAGACTGATGGTGTTTGCTTAAAAAGGGCTGTTTAATATTATGTTTTGCCCTCAGCATTCATTATGTGGACTCGCATCTCTCCTAATGCACATTACCTGGCTTTTGTGCTGAGGGTAGAAGGATTAATTTCCTCTGCAGTTTTTTGTCTGGCCTTTTACTCTTGTATCTGAGTTTTTCAACGAAGTGAATAAATTAATTTTGACAATGCTCCTGTAAAATGGGAGCCAACTGTTCTTTTTTTTTTATAGGTGAGGAACAGAAGCACATAGGGCTTAAGAACCAAATTTGACGTTTTTAAGACCTGTTTGTCTCTATGTAGTGTATATATCGTGTTATATGTATTCAAAGCACACCTCCATTAACTCATATATTGTTCTATCAGCTGCACTGGTGTCTCTGTGCCCATCAAATCAGCTCAAGTGATCTCTATTCCTCGAACTAATGGATTAACTGATAGCAGCTGGAGGCTGTCTGTCTCAATATTGAGCTGGACTAGAAAGGGAAGGGAGATTGCTGATGGGTTTCACATTTATTTGCAGGCGGTAGGGAAGGAAGGTTCTGGTATCCTGAGTACCTTTTCAGGCCTTTGGCCTCTGCTCTGGCAGGCATGCGTAAATGCTTCTCTTCTTCCCCCAGCTGTGACCACTTTAGCCTGATCCCATCTATTCTGTTTGCTTGAGACCTCTCCAGGCAGTTGTTTCCTGTTGTTCCCTCCAGCTAGGTAGTGTCTGCTCCTTAGCCTCTTGTACTAGGTCTGTCTTCTTTGCACCTCCTCTCCCCTCCCTGGTTTCATTATCTAGTTAGATCCAGCTTAGCATCTCATCTGTTTGTTCTCTCAAACTATTCCTGTTTGCTCCCCACTACTCTCAGCCAATATCTTCAGTGGTTCATAATTCCAATTTCTGTGTTTTCTGAATTAGCTTGCCTGCTTTTTCTTTTTTTTTTCTGTCCCCTTTTTCTTTTCTCCCTCTTTCTGCTTTTGTAACCAGTTTTTGGGGGGAGTTCACAGCTTCCCTGGTTCAGTTCCCTTTCCTAAACAATCTCACTTTCCTATACCCAAGTTTCCTTTTTCCAGTGCAGCCTGCCATCTCAGTTTTCATTTTCATTCAATAGCTCTCTGAATTTCCCATATTACTTGATCGTATTACAAGAATGCAGGAGGGCTTTTTAAAACAAAAACAAACACATACATAATAATGTAGTGATATTAGATAGCTTCTTCCTTTCGGCTCCTGGAATGGTAGATAGAAATAGGCTGAACGTAACCCACAGCAGTGTGGAAATCTAGCTAGAGTGAGAGCTGATTCCAGTTCACACTGGCTCATGCCCAGTGCCAGAAGTCTGTGAGCAGTTTAGTTACTAACATCCAGAAAGTTTGTTGAACGTGTATGAGTTGTTTTTCAAAGACTTAGAATTTGACCAAATTCACTCCTAAGTAGAATCTTCCAGATTTGGTTAACGTTTCTGGTACTGACACTAGAAGGCATGAGATCAGGCTCACTGTGTATTGCTTGGCAGACATCGGGCAGAAAACTTGTTTTCACCTCTCATTTATGTGAACTCCAATACGGTAAGTATAAATCTTGCCTTCCTTAAACCATCAGCTTGAATGCCTATGGTGGATAGTATTAGTTACTACTGAAAGTAGTATAGTAGATGTGTTCATTTTCTGTATGTACTGAACTGAGTTGGGAAAGATTTCTGAAGGCAAGTGACGTCTTACAAAAAGTAAAAAAAAATGTAAAAATTGTGACCATGCTAACAAAAGAGAAGTGGCCTGTGGCACTGAGCCTGTAGGTGCCTTTAGATTGCAGACAAACAAGCGTGAAAGCAGAACAATCACAATAAAAAATACTTCTTGTCAATAGATGGGCGAATGACAAGGGACAAAATACATTGTTATTTTTGTAGCCACAGGAGAAGCGGAAGCTACAAATGACCATAACGATAAAATTCTGTTACCTTTTTGTTTTCTTATTAGGTACATTGAAGAAAGTCCATCTCTGAGGCGCATGACTATGATGAGGGAAAAGGGAAGGCGACAGGCCATTAGGGGCCCCGCGTTCATGTTCAACAACAGGGGCACCAGCCTCACGGCCGAAGAGGAGCGCTTTCTAGACGCTGCAGAGTATGGGAACATACCTGTGGTGCGCAAAATGTTGGAGGAGTCAAAAACACTGAATGTCAACTGTGTTGACTACATGGGCCAAAACGCCTTGCAGCTTGCTGTAGGGAATGAACATTTGGAGGTGACAGAACTTCTGTTAAAAAAAGAGAACTTGGCACGGATTGGAGATGCCCTGCTGCTCGCAATCAGCAAGGGCTACATTAGGATAGTGGAAGCAATTTTGAATCATCCTGGGTTTTCAGTAAATAAGCGACTGACTCTGAGCCCTTGTGAGCAGGAGCTCCAGGATGATGATTTTTATTCCTATGACGAAGACGGTACCCGCTTTTCTCCAGATATCACTCCCATAATTTTAGCTGCCCACTGCCAAAAATACGAAGTCGTGCACATGCTATTGATGAAAGGAGCAAGGATAGAAAGACCTCATGATTATTTTTGCAAATGTAATGACTGTACAGAGAAGCAAAAGCATGATTCTTTCAGTCACTCTAGGTCAAGAATAAATGCGTACAAAGGACTGGCTAGTCCGGCTTATCTGTCTCTCTCTAGTGAAGATCCGGTACTCACTGCTCTAGAACTCAGCAATGAACTTGCCAAGTTGGCCAACATCGAAAAAGAATTCAAGGTAATGGTGTTTTGGTGTTTCTGTCTTTGGAATTGTTTTAAAGTTGCTGCTGCTCCGTGATGTCCTTAGATGCTTGAAATTATTTCCTGTGTCTTTACTTTTTCAATAGCAAATGCTTTGATGATATTTGTTGTCTCACTTGTTCTTGATTTTGAGTTTTCAATACCTAAGCCTTTAAAAAAGAAATTTTACTGAAATGAAATGGCTTTTTTACCTACTGTGTGTGAAGCAAATTGGAAAAAGGGGTCGTGTGTATTCTGATAACCTTGCAGCAGATGGAAGACAATACTGGTTGCCGTAGCAGGCAAAGATTGTTTTTAGTATACAAATTCTGAGTAGTTTAAGTGCTGAAAGCAGAAATGTTACTTTTTTCTTGAGTATACAGCAGCATTGACCTTATTGCCTCTTTTTTCATTTGTATTCATTTTGAATGATGTCTCCAAATTGTTAAGAATACAGAAAGTGGGGATTTTTGATGCAGCTTTTAGAAATGAGCTGTTAGACTGGTTACAGATGTGGGTTCTGTTAGCTGGGTTTGAGCTGTATCTGGTTTAGCATGTCAGTGCCCTGACTTTTGTATATATTTCAGATTCTCCAACAGATAATTAATGACTTAGTTAACTGTTTCCCAGTGCTTTTTTTTTAAAAAAAAATGATTTTGCAGTTCTGTTGAATACCTTGAAAAGTACAGTAACACCCACCTTCCTCTTCCTCACACCCCCCCC
>NW_015090920.1:13938531-13971033 GCF_001431845.1 Calidris pugnax
AACATATCAAACCCTAGTGGACTGCATGTAATAAGAAAAGCTCTTGGGGAGGGCTTGGGGAATGACAGGTCCTGCTCAGTGAGCATATTAACAGCATTCTATCTAGTTTTAGCATAAAATGTAATGGTGTTCTGCAGGGTCAGTGTTGGGGTACCACTTGTTCGTTTAGTATCTTTAGAAATGATCTGAGTGTGCCAAACAATGCATTGACCTTTTCGAAAAACAGCAAGAATTGCTAACACTGTGGAGTACTCAGAAGAAATATACAACAACCTAGAGAAATATAGGCAGAAATTAATAGACAGAACTTTACCAGAAGAGGAAGAGACAGTTTTAGAATCCTGAGAAGGAATAGTTCCAGATATAGCGGAGTAAGTAAAAATACAATTTTAAAATTAGGTTTCAGTGCTGAGAAGGATTCATGTATTATACCACGTACTAATAAAAGTGTCATCTTAAACCTTTCCTCTCCTTCCTTTGCTGAAGGATCCCGTTCGTACCATGCTGTATGGATTGAATGCGTCCTCAATGTATTTATTCAAAAGAATAAGAAAAATATCAGATTTTTCTTTATCCTCTGCTGAGAAAGTACTGAACTGGGAAAGCTCTCTGTGAACATAAGATCGGAGAATTAGAGAATTTTCTCGTATGCACAGAGCCTGTTGCCTTGCCTGCTTCACACAGTGAATTACAGGTGTATGCCTCATTTAGAGACCATTATAGAAGGTTATATCTCCGATGTGTGTAATTCAGCCCTGTTTAACCTTGATTCCTTTTCAACTAGGCCAACAACCTGAGAGCTACAGGGTCACCAGAATCATGTGCCCAAGATGGAGATTTATGGGTTTTCTGAATAATGCTCTGGTGGCTGTGGATAGGATAGAAACTCCCCCCCACCTTCCCAGCCTTTTGTGACATGGCTTACAAATTTTTTTATTACACCTGTGTTCAGAAATGTTGGTGGGCTTAGGGACTCAGTTTGTTACGCAACTCCCTAGGAACCCAAAATACAATCTCTTCCACCGAAAGCTAAATTAAGACAAGCTGTATCATGTTTTACTAAGGGGAGGATGTAGATGATTAAAACTGAATAGAAAAATTTCAGTAAAAATATAAGGTTGTGGGAATCTCCGCTATCATAGGTACAAATACATGAATACAGCTTTCATCAGAAAAGGAATAGCTTGAAATTTTGGAGGTGAAAAAGCAATGTTTTTTGGTTGAGCTTCTCATTCAAACATATTACTTCAGTCGTTAAAATAATACATTGTCACAGAATAAAATATTCTGGGTTTCAGTTTTTCTTTTTTTTATATATATTTTTTTTTCTCAACTGTTTAGCTGCTATTCATTGGTATTTTGGGATCCCAAAGAACACAAGAAATCCACTATTTTCACAGATTTCACTATTTTTGGATGGCACTTACACAGCTGTTAACTTTGCCAGGTGTATAAGATAATGCAGTTTTGGCACCTACAGTAGAAATTATTCCTGGCTCCTCACTAGCATGGAAATTTCAGGTTCTAATCAAAATCAAGACATTCCAGTGAAATAATTATTCTCCTCATTGACCTCACATCTGTCTCTTTTACTTCTAATTCTTATGCGTCTCAGGGCGTTCTTTCTGTTTCTACCAAGGCTGGTAGGAGAGTTGCTTGTTTTCCTCTGGCATTGATGGTTGGCCACCCTTCCTGGGAAGAAGGGGTAGTAGAAAAGGGAGAGAGGAAGGAAGAAAAAGAAGAGGCAAGGAATTTTTTAGCATCACTGTTAAACCAAATTCAGGAAGGACTGAAATTGCACGGCTGATGAGAAGAATGTGTATGCTACTGGGGCTGTGGGCAGGTATGATGGGGGTAGTCGTGGCATGGATGTACTATGAGATGCCACATTGAGAGCGGTAGAGTTAGATCAAGGAGAAAGCAAGCAATGTTTCTGTTTCTTACAGAAGCCCATCGTGAGAGCTTGCCAGAATTTGATGTAACTCCAATTTGTAACTATCTGTTCAATGGTTTCTTTTCTATAGGTATGTTATTTATGTATTTTGCTAATAACCGTGTGCTTTGTCACACCCCAAAGGAGAAGGCTTCTCGTCTGACATTCGCATTCCCTATGGGGCAGAGTGACTGATGGACTCCTTTAGGATTGTCACTGGAAATGCTTAACTATTCCAATCAAATTCAGTCCATAGCACAACACTTAGCAGAATTATTCCAGGGTAGAAAAAGATGGATGGAGTAGTTTGTCTCCCACGGAAAATGGGAGGTCTCTTTAAAGGGACTTTTGATGATATTAATGATTTATTCTTAGTATCTATGGTACATTAAGGCCGGTAGCATTTCCTGTGCACACTTGCAGCAATGCACTTCCTGGGTGTGGAGCACTTGTGCAGAAAATACTTTTCTAGGTGGCTTTCCCACAGAAAAAGAATATAGGATGATCCTGTTCAAAAATGCCTGAGGGCAGAGCTTCCTGCTTGCTAAATTGAACCTTACATCTTTTGCATATGCAAAGTGAATCACGATTTACATTAACAAATTGGGATGCTCATGTGCAAATCAGAGTTTGCACAAGTGTATTAGGAATGTGGGAAAGTGGCTTAGGACATTGATTCATGACAGTCAGTTCCCTATGAATAATAAAAACTTATTAATTGCACTGATTTAAATTTTTTTTTTATTTTCCCTTCAGAAACAAGGAGGAAGGATTCAAAGAAACCAGTGAACCCTCATTTTTCCTGGAAGATATGAGACATGTAGCCAAAAATAAAAACTGAAAATGAGTAAAAATAGATAAGGAAACTGGGGCCCTAAAGACCATTTCTCTCTACTTCTTTCATCCTTAAGCTTCCTTACTTCCTACTCCTTTGTGAAATCTTTGTTCCAAGCTCCTGTTGCTCCTTTTGCTCTTCTTCCTCTGTTTCATTGTAGTTTCTTCTTGACACTGTTTCCCCTTTTTGTTCTTTGCATCCACTTGTCTTCTTCCTCTACTATTTTCTATTCAGTTCCCTCTTTAGATTTCCTTTTTTCTTGTCTCCCTTCTAAGTGCTTGCCTAATTGTCTTCACTATTTTTATTGTTTTTTTTTTTTTTTACTCTCTGTCTTCCTCCCTTAGGTTCTTTATTAGATTTTCTAATCCTGGTAAAGCATGGTGAACATGCTGGTGACTCCTCCTTAGGTCTGGAAGCCAGCTAAGGGAACGGCAGAGATTATGGGTGCCTGGCTGTCAAAGCAGCAAGACAGCATTTTAGTGGCGAGTATAGCAGTTTATCATACCTGTGGCCAGCACAGGAACTGAAGTATTTCTCTTACCTTCCTTGGTGATCCTAGTTCCCATTCCAGGGGCTGACAGCAGGATTTCAGTTATTTCTATTTGTTTTATCTGAGTCAAGACTGGTACCAAATCACAAAAAAAACCCTTCACTCTTCCATACGTACTGCTATCACACCAAATTTCAGTCTCTTAAAAAAGCTGATCAGATTCTCTCCTGTTGGGCTTTAGGGATGTTTTATATATGTAGTAGAGATAATTAGAAAGTTGCATTGTTGAGGAAGTTATGTGTCTGAGATGCAAAACCAGAATTCTGCTTCACTCTGGGCTTCTTCACCAATTTTGAGATTTAGAAGGGCTTTTATAACCAATGGGCCAGCTCAGAAAGTGTATTCAAAGTGTATCAAATAGGCTGGTTTGATTTCTTTCTTCTGTTGAAAAGCACAAAATCTTTTAAGTTAGGAAAAAGTTATGGTGTTCTACTGGTATGTTGTCTGTATAAGTGGCTAGAGATCTCTGAGGTGTACTGCTTTGTACCTGATAGATGAAGCTCAGTCTGGAACTGGTTATTGTCTTAATGTACAAAAGCGTTCATTACCATAGTTGAAGAATCATATTTTCCAATCCCAGTAGCACCACAAAATACTTTGCAATACAAATATTCCGCATTTTTATGTTTTCTAGTTCTTCTATTTTTAGCAGACGCTGGCCATTGCGGCCGCTGTGGATTACTGAAGTTAATGGGTATTAACCCTCCTCCCTGAGAATTTACAAACTGTTACTGCACAGCGATGGGAGAATTTTTAGCAGTCAGAACAGCTGATGGAACTTTCCTTTGGAGTCACCATAGTAAAAAAAAACAACAGGACAAGGTAGCTAAAAAGCCACATGGTAGTCTCTGTATACTGACTAAATACTGTCCTGTATAAGCAAGCTCAGTTCTCCCAGTAGAAATTGTGCTAGCTGATACTGTGTCAGAATTTGGATCCATCATAGCAAGGATCAAAAAGATTGTAGTCTTGCTTTATATAGGATAAATCCCTGTTCCCTTTTTTGTTAAAAGCTCCTGCTGAAACTAGCGGAAGATGTGGACGTGCAACTAAAAGCGGAATCTGTCAGTGTTCCAAGTGAATTTACATAGTGTTATGTCAGCTGAACTAACAAAGAGTGTTCAAGCTTGATCTACGTTTAGGTCCAGCTTTTAAAAGGACAGGGCCTAGATCCATAATCATTAATGCAATTATGTGCTTGATTTGCATATACAGTTCTGTAGTTACATATGCAAGCTCTCTGTGTATATGATCTCAAAATGGCCATTTAATAAGTAATACTCAACATAAATCTATGATTGCGTATAATGCATGTGTGTGAACTAGTTATGCAGTTGTGCATAGTCACAGTCTGTGGTGCTTACAGGAAAGGGGCTCTCAGAAAACAGATACATACATTTTGTTTGCATCTAACTGCTCCGTATACATTTTCTTTGGAATAGTTAAAAATCTTATGGGTGAAATCAGCTGAAGCTTTTTGTTCATATGCTTCATTCTTTGAACAGATTGAGATGTTCTGTGTCAAAATGCTAGATGAACTCACAAAGTAGTCTTTAATGTTATGAATGAGAACAGAATATGCAGAGTTGGATAGGCTGAGATCCAATCCTTGTTGTGTGCCAGGGTCCTCTGAAACTGCTTGCGAGACAGTTCTGCAATTCCAGTCAGCATCAGTCGTCCATTATGTATCAGTGTCAGCTACAGTATCTGTGAAATGCAGAATACAGGTTGATATTTTTGATGTTACAAAGATGTCTGTGTAACCATTAATCTTTTTGAGAGGACTATCATTTAAGATGATTTAGCTAGTAAAACCAACTGAGTTAGGTTGTGAATTAATTGAAGAAGCACTTTGTTGATCAAGGAAGTGAGTCCCTTTATTATGACAAAAAATAGGCTAAGAACACCCACACTGTGTAAGCAGGTCTATTGGTGTCTTACTCTGTTTGACCTTCCCCTGAAGATTACCTTCACGTTAACAAATTGGCCACTTCCACAGTATGTAGCGGGGCTTTTCAAACATCTCCATGTGGGAAGTTCCTGTAGCCTTGTTTAGGATACAGAAGAGATGAGTGATCTAGTGGCTTCATTTGTATCTTCTCAAGAGTAAGCAGGGGTGTACGTGGATGACTGAGACCACAGATTCTGGTTTTTGCTATTCACACAACACCCTGGAGCTAGAAGATTGATTGAGAATTGGGTCCAGTGTGGTTAGTGTTTGTCTGTTTAATTCTGTAAAGCAATCAAGTAGACTGACATAAATTTGATATGCTAATACGTAAGTAAATAAAGACCTGCAGAGAAAAATCTGACAAGTTTTCCTAGCATAGGATTCAAAGCCTGAGCCAGATACAACAGTGCACATACTAGTTTTCAGTACTCGTAGCAGCATTTGTCAGTAATGTAGCCTGTATTTAATCCTTACATTTGACAGAATAAAATTTAATCCAACATATGCTTATCGACAGGTAAAATTAAACATAACTTCTGTAAGCAAGAAGTTTTATTATGTAGCACTGTTAATTTTTCAGTAGAAATGTAGCGAATGTAATGTAGTAGGCAAATATTCCATGCAAAGCAGTCTGTCCTTCAGGAACCAGCAGGGCTGTTCACAGAGTGGTGGGGTGTATCTTACGGGATACCAATTAATACACGGTGTGAGATGTGAGGGCAGGAGCTCTGCACCCTCTGCCAGGATCAGTCAGGAGCTCTGACGCACTTGTGGGGATGAGTCTTCACTCAGGAGAGAGCAGAGAATTAAAACAGGCTGTATTCTATTGAAATAGCAGTCTTCATGTGACACTACTTAGACTGTAGCAGAAACTTATTTGAATGTTTACATTTGATGAACCTGATGCTAGCCTGTATTTGTTTACTTGCATGTGTGAGAGCCTTGGTTATAACTTAAACACAAGGAAACAGATTTTCCTGACTTTTATATTGGAAGTTGTTAAGAAGTAACTTCTTTATAATGTAACTCTTGGTATTACACTTCTGTGTTATTTTAAGGAAAAAGAAAATAGTTAAATGGTAAAGTAAATAGAGCGAATCTTTAGCAAGAGTAACCACTGTTATTTCCTAACTATTAGAAGTCCACTATTTCTCCTTCTCTTTCTTCATAGTTAGCAAAGAAATGAGAAAAGACCTTTTAAGTGAAGCTGCTCTCTGCAACTGCGCAGCCGATACTCATGCACAACAAAATTTGGGTTGTGATATGTCATAAAGCACTTGAATAATAAAAAACCATCTAAACTAAACTTTATTAAACCTTAATGAGATGTCAACTTTGAGCATACAATAGATAGAAATAAACCTAAAACAAATACGTTTTTTTCTTGTAAAGTTACAAGCGCCTGCAAATTCAGGTGAGAAAGAATTTTGTTTTTCTTTTTGCTATGTAGTACTGCTACTGAAGTCAGTGCAGTTAGTGTATCCTCCCATGTGCTGTGAATAGTGGATTTACAGCTACTTTAGTGTTAAAGAAAAATTAATTACCAGTCTTTTTCTTGTTGAATTAACATTATGCTGTATCTGATGATTATCATAATTTTTCCTCAGCCACCTCAATAAATGCCTTTCTTTAGCTGTAGTGAAATGTGCAAGCAACTCTTGCTTGAAATTAGAAATTTAAGGGAGAGTGCTCAAGTTCTCACAGATACATAGTAATTCTGTTGTGAAAACAATATAAACAGCGTTAAGAACATAGGACTTCAGGAAACTGAAGGTATGATATTGTTTTTGGCTTTACTAGAGTTGTCTGTAGTCTCTGCTTTGTCTTCACTGAAGAAAATCCCCATCTTCCCTTTATGTTTTCTTACCTCTTTGTGCTTTGTTTAACATCCTTTACAAGCCTGACATCTAGCAGTTTATACTTACAGTTCTTGGCCTCTATGATGAAACTTTCTTTCTGGACTAAACTGTCAAAAAATACTTTTCCCCTTTGTATTTTTTAAGGCTGCTATTCTGGCCACCATTCTGGAGTCTTCCTCTGCAAGGTTTTTATCTTTGTATGATTTAATCACTTTTACATCTTAAAAGCCTTCTCTGCATTCGGACCTCGGTGCTTATAAGTACATTTCACTCCTTTGACTACCTTTCTTAAGAGACCTTGCCTTTTTAACAGTCCTAAATCTTAGCTGTATTTATACTTGCTAATCCTTTCACTGAATTGAATCACGCTTCCCCGTATTATTTTTATAATTGGCTCTTCTGTACTGTTCTCCTTGGTTACAAAACCCAAATCTAAAATAACCTTAAGTCCTGCTGGTTCACTGACAACAGAATTAATTTGTCGTCTATGACCAACAGAAATAACTAGGTCCCGTTTAGGCCTGTGAATAGGACTGGTTATTTCCAAGTCTGTGTCTGGGATGTTAGTCTTCCATAATAACACAATTCCTAATAGCATTTATTTGTCTCCAGTGATGTTTCATTTTGATTCATATCTGAGTCTGACCTATGAGGTTGATAGCTGATTCTTACAATTATCCTATGTAGCCTAACTTTGCATCTCTTCCCCAAATAATTTGAAACTACTGAGAGCACATGAGTTTCTCTATCCCATTTTATAGATGCTAACTTGAAAATTTTAACAATGCTAGCAGTACAAGGAGGTAAAAATTACTTAGGCTAGGGGGGAAAAAGTAAGGGATTTGGGGAAAAGAATTTGAGCTAAAATGAGAAGATTATGAGGGCAGAAGCAGTAAGGAACCATTTTTGAGAAGGGAGGAACCACAAAGGAAAAAATCTGTAGCCCCCCAAAAGGTGATTTAAAGACTGTCTGCAAATGAACAGTAAACACACAACAATTGAGAGACAGAGGACTCGGACTGGTCTTTTGATGGCCTAGTGGGGAAAAAATGAAGAAAAGCTGTGGAGGAATTGAAAAAGAAGGTTATGCTATTTTTAGTTTGGCACTGAAACGCTTGATACAGCAAGGTAAAACTGGCAGGTTCAGTCAAGTTTCCTCCTCCAACTATAGCTCACATGAGGAAATCAGAGGCTGCATCTCAGATATAAAGAAGTCCTAGAAATCTACCTGAGAGGACATGGATGCATGAATGAAGACCAAGATTTCTACTGAAGAAGGTAGCAGATGAAAGCCTATAGGTAATGTCACAGAGATGGTGGAAGACATAGACAAGTATAAACAAAAGTGCAAGTGAAGATTCACATGTGCTTGCTTTACAGAGTTATCTTAAATTTTGAAATGTAGCCACAACTGTTTTGTCAGAAGAGAGATTAGATGCATGGGAGCCTTTGCGATGTCGACATATACAAGCAGCTGAGAAGTTTAAAGGTAGCACCTTGAAGATAAACATGAGTTTGCTTATAGGGAGGCAGCAAAAAGGAGAAGGATGAAGAGCGTGAAGCCTGTGAGCAGCATGCCAGGGGTAAGGTATGAACATAAAGGCAGTACCACTGACCCTGGGTGCAGTAGTTTAATAGCTGCATGGAAAGGATCACAGGACACGGACATGACTGAGGGCACAGTCCAAAGTGTTGAAGGGTTGGAGGAGGCTGAGGAAAGACAGAATAAGGACCAGCAAAAAGTAGTTGTTTTTTTTCTGCATGACACAGTAAGACATCTCAGCTACAGTCAACAAGCTACAAGTCTGGGAATGGTGAATGATGCTGCAAAATGGAAGCAGTGGGGGGGGGAAAGAAGAAATGCTTTGCTAAAAGATTAGGTTCTGAAAAGAAATTGAACTGGAGGAGGGGGGAGTTGTTTCTTATTAACTGAGGAAACGTTTGCTTTATATACTTTCAGAAGGTAACGCAGGCAAAACTGGTGGGAAAGGAAAGCTGATGGAGTGAGAGCAAATGAGGGAGATCAAGGTAAAAGGTGATTTTGTGAAGAGGAATGGTTTGTAATAGAGATAGGAAAGAGAAAGAGAGAAAGGGAAAGGTGGACAGAGCTCTTAAATAAGAGTCATGGTTTACAGAAACGTCTCTCTGGTTCAGCTGTGTTGTTAGTGGAAAAGTCTCTTAGAGAATGACTCAGAAGCCTAATATCTTTCAACTGGCCATTGAAAAAGCTGGTTTCTGTGTTGCCTGTACAGGAAATTTGGGGTATTTTGCCCATAACGCTGGTGTCCGAGTTCATGCCACAGTTATCCTATGCAGTTACTTTGTAACCCACTGTACATGTGGTTGGATGTGAAGGGGTTCCAAGGGTAATTGGGAAGCAGAGGTGAGGGGAAAAAAGGGAAGTGAAGATGGTATATATCAGAGTAAAGAGTAAGTAGCCATTTTAGCACTGTAGAAAGAGCAGAAATATATTCATAGCCGGGGAGGCAACCCTGTAAGAATTATTTCATTAATTGTCTTCAAAGTTTTTGCAAGGGTGAGGTCAGTATTTCAAGAGTTTGGGTCCTAGTTCATTTACGCAATTCTTATTTGTCGGTTCAACTTCCCCTTGCTGCCCATCTGCTGCTATGTAATGTTCCTGTGCTCTGTTAAACAGCCATCCTCATCTTCAGTTCAAGGGGCTACCTTGCGTCGGAGAAGAAATGATTCCGCTGTACAAGAGCTTTGTAATGTCTGATAAACCTGGCATATTGTGTAAAAGTCACACACTATTAACTTCTAGCAACTCGTATAGATTTTTTTTTCCATGCCATTGACTATTAAGTATGTTTGTCATGGGCCGTTTTCTCTAACACTTCTGTTTCAGAATGACTATCGGAAGCTGTCTATGCAGTGCAAGGATTTTGTGGTTGGTGTTCTTGATCTCTGCCGAGACTCGGAAGAAGTGGAAGCCATTCTGAACGGGGATTTGAATTCTGAGCCAGTTGAAGCACAGAGACACAGAGCATCACTGAGCCGTGTGAAGCTGGCTATTAAGTATGAAGTCAAAAAGGTAACTCCTGATAGCCAGTGCTTTCAGACATTGTAATAGGAGCAGTGTCATCTTCTTATTCCACAGGTGTTATGAAACAGTGGTCAGATGCATTACTGAGATATGGTGTGTATAATCAAGATTATCTCAAGGCAGAAGCTGGCAGAAGGGAACTACAGTGAAGGAGTTCAGTTTAATCTACTTTCCACAGCTGAAAATTGGCAGGAGATTTTAATGACATAAATCAGCTGTGCTAGCCGGGTTATCCACGGTCTGTTAGATCTTCTCCTCATTAATTCAAAAGAAGGCATTTCAGTGGAGCTAAATTGACTCCGTGAAAGTCAGGATGTGTCTTCCTGCCAGTCTCTGTGATAATATCTAATCAAAAGTGTTGGTTTGAACCAATGAAAAGATCTGGTCTGTTCACAATTTTTTTGTTTTATCTTTGCTTTCTACCTTAAGTAACTTAATTGGGCAAGTTAGTTCTGGGAGGTAAGTCTTGCAGCTTTCTACTTGTATTTCTATCAACACATTGGGTGTT
Source organism: Calidris pugnax (assembly GCF_001431845.1). Classification (NCBI taxonomy): domain Eukaryota; kingdom Metazoa; phylum Chordata; class Aves; order Charadriiformes; family Scolopacidae; genus Calidris; species Calidris pugnax. The sequence goes on from NW_015090920.1 coordinate 13,949,232, forward strand.
TTTTTTTAAACAATGTCTTCTTTTTGCTACTCTGGAAAAGGAAAAGAAAACATCTAAGTTGTCATTAAGTATTTTATTTTTTTAATTTATTTCAAAATATGACAGTAAACCAAACGGCTCATCTGCAACTGTGTGGGTTGTAGTGAGAAATTCTACATGATTTACCATGTGTGTTCCTTTAAAAAAAATTTTGAAATTCAGTCTTGAAAACGTATGAATTATTTTTGTGGCTAGTTAATTAGTTCATTTCAGTTCTTCATCTTTGCACCTGTATTTATCAAAGTGTAAGGTGTTTTCAGTTGATGCCTCTCTCAAAGGTAATTTTTAACAAACACTTATTTTGTGAATGAATGTTATGTGTTAAAAAATGGAGCTGTGCATCACACATTTGACATAATACATATCCATTTATCCTAATAGTTTTCAACATATAGCTGTGGTGTTCTCTTCGAGATCCCACTACGGTCACACAGAAAATAGTTAATACTGTGTCCTTCTGTGAGATAACTCAAGAAATAACAGCAATGCCTATGTATTATTTACAGCTACCTATTTACATGGGTAGCAGTATTTCCATTTTTAACAGCCCGTATAGTTTCAACATCTCTACTAGAAGTCTGTGTCTTTCAGAATAAATAACAGCGTATTCTGTGGCCACCTGTTGAGCCAATCTGCCATATAAAATGAATTGTAAGCAACCTGCCAGGACAACTGGGAAATGTTGGTGTTTATGATGTCCCCAAAAGATGGTTAACAAAAACTGTAAATGCAGATTTCAAACAGCAAATCATTGTTTCCAATACAGAATTGATCTACAGCAGATAAATGCATATTAATTACCAAAATTCAAGGTAAAGATATACAAGTATTAAATTAATTAAAAAGAAGGGAACAGGGAAAGAATCAAAGTGCATAAGCATGTTACCACATCTAAATAACTTATGAATTCTTTATGCTGTTGCATTTTAATGTGTACCAAACTTTGCTGAGATTCTTGTCTCGGCTTGCTTTCTGAAGACTCTGGTTTTCTTCCAAGAGGTCATGGTCACCGATGAAATTCATTGCTGAGCAAAGGGCCACACAGGTCTGTTAAAAATAATAACAAAAATCTGCATAGTGAAAAAAAAAAATACAATTCCACATAGCAAACTTGTTCTCTTCTCTTACAAAAGATCAATTAGTTGCAGATAAACTCAAGGTTTTGGCTCCAATTTGTGACAAATCCAGTTCAGAACCTACAAGGCTAATGATCCTGGTGGAAGGAAATAAACAGATGGTGCAGAGGTACAGAGTTGTACCATATTCGTGCATTGTGCTGTTCGATGTAAATAGTCATTAGAGAGGGCATGGCAAGGGTTGAGCCAGGAAATGTCTCTGCCACGGTGGTCCCTTGATGCTGGGACTGGTTCTGTTACAACTCTGGCAGATTATAGCGATATTCTGACTGTAGAACAGATTCAGGTGTGGAAACTCCACACGAGATGCTTTCAACCCTATAACTGTAGGAAGCAGACAAGGATGTGGCTTATGTTTCTTAGCTTTCAGTATTTCTAGCTGCACTTCTGGGTCAGCTACGTTAAGGTCAGTTCACTCTTGTAAACAGTACAGCCAAACAGAACTGCAGGTCCATGAAATGGTTAATGAGCCGTATGTCCTTTTCAGAGGAAGGGGAGACAGGAAAAAGCATATGTCAAGTGAGCAAATGTGCTCAGGACTTCACTGCTAGGGAAATTGAGTTTTAAATTCTATTAGTAATGAAACTCTTGCACTTAATACCCTGGGCACTGCATTAAAGAGTAGCCCATCTTGTAAATGTATTATGATTTTGAGGCTAAGGTTCAGACTGAAACTGCAGTCCCGATAGTGAGGGATTAAGGGAATTAAAAAACCAAGAAAAACTAGTTAGAACAAGTAGTCTTGCTCTGTATGCTGAATTGCTGCTGCAGTCATGTTTTTAGTATTGTATCTTAACTCTGTCTTTAGATTTCCAAAAAAATTTCAGAGAAGTTGCTGACACTGGGCAAAATTAATAAAAATCAGAATAGAATTTCCAAGTGAAATCAATAAGAGTTTGAGTAAAATCACAGGACTCAATTTTCAAAAAATGATGTTTTGAATTGATAGATAAGAAAGAAGATTCTAAATTCTCCTTATGTTGTGTGTTTGTGTATCAGAGCATGTCAGGATCTGTTCCTTCCAGGTCTGAACTCAGTCATTGGGATGTTAGGAATAAATAACATTATAGTCATTTTTAGTCATACAGAAGAATATTTACATACTGATGACTTGGTTCACAGACACGAAACTGAATGCATCTGAAGTGTTACAGTCAATTATGCCCAGAAAAGCAGCTAATTGGGATTTTTTTAGTGACCAGATACTGTCCTCATGCATTGTTGTTGTTCACTGAGGTTTGGATTAGATCCTAAAATATTATATAAAGGTGATAATATGATCAACATGTAATAAAAAGTAAGAAACTGCATGGAGAGTAGGATGAGAGAAGAGAAATGCAGAAGGAAGAAGGCTGTAGGATGATGTGATTGGTGATTGTGGAAATATGATGTGAATCGACTGTCTTCGGAGGAGATGGAGCTGGAGGGCAGACAGATATACAAGGGGAGAGGAAACAGAAAAGGTTGCAGTTGCTGGAAATAAAACCAACAAAATCATAAATTCCAGTATTTCAGCAGAGCTGGAGAGGAGGATGAATTTCAGAGCTTTTATGGATAAGAGAAGTGACCCAAGTTGCTCTGAGGGCTTGGATGTGGTACATATTGTGCAGTTGCCAAAGTTGAATAAGTTGCTAAGATATTCTCGAGAGCCCTTAGACTGACTGCCAGAGAAGAACTTGCCATAACCATTGGCATCTTATCCACTAACTCCTCCCTTTTCTGGGGAAAATAATAGCACAGGCAGATCTCCTCTTAGCATCAGATCAAAATGTTGATAGACCAGGAGGAATAAATCAGCACACAGCTCTGGATGCGATGCAGGAGGGCCCATCAGCTGGTTCATAGCTCTAGGCAGGCTCCCTTAAAGCTTCTTTGCTGTTTCTTCCCATTCCCTCTGCTAACTGGAGGAGTGATGTGTTTTTTCTTTCTCCTCTTCCCTTAATTTGTAATTTGAAATAATTAACTGTGGCCAGAGACAGGAAAGTAAATAATCCGTTGTGGGATTTGTCCCTTCATGTCTTGAGTTGAGAATGAAATATATCTTAGCAAAAGAAGGGACTGGGGGCATATATCAGAACACACAAACACTAAAAAAGAAAACCAGTCTCTTTTCTTCAAATAGACCAGGCTGGCAGTTTTTATGGTGCATATGCTTCAAAGGTGACAGCCTAATAAAAAGAAGACAAATGTAATTCAAGTTGACATTAGTTTCTTAAAGAATTTTAATTTTTTAAAATTTATTTCTGTTGGTTCCACTATAGGTATTAACTGTGTTAATATGTGTTAATGAACCATACACCAAAATACTTTGGGAGTTTTGATTTAGAGAAAAGTAAATTAAAATATGAAGGTTGCTTCCCTTCTTAAAGTTTATGCAACAGCTTCAGATTCCTCCTCCTGAGGCTTTTAAGGTTCCCTGTTTTCATTGCCAATGACTTAATTATTTTTTTTTTTAAAGTCTGCCCTATTGTACTACTGTATGCACTTTTTAATGAGATTTGGAATATAAATGGAGTTTTGCAGGCAAGACCTGGCAAACAACAGTGTACATAGTACATTATGGTCTCAACAGAGTACAAAGGATAATAAAATGGCTGTCCAAAGTTTACAGTATAATATTTTAAGTACAAGCAACTCGGGTCATATCTCACTCTTAATCCAACATGGATTATCAGAGTTATTCAGTATTATTTTCAAATTCTTTTTGTGCAATTGCCCAGCATTCTTTACTCTGATTTACTAGTTATCGTTGACCAATGTGACAAATACATTACCAGATTTCTTCAAAGTGCTGTGATAACTGGGCTGTTTACCCTTATGCTTAACTGATGTCCCACATGCTCTTGTGATGTGGCAGTCTCACAGGACATGGTATAATAGTAATAGTGATAATGATGAGTATGATAACACTTTAGAAATGGACTTAACCACAAATGTAAATATAATGGGCAAAGAATATAGCGAGCTACAGAATTATTCTTCCCTCCTACCCCTTATGTTTCTTCAGTAGCAGCACCCAACATGGACGACACACTCCTGGATACAAAACATGATCCTGATTTCATCGTGGTACCATCTCCTCTGTCCACAGTGCTTTATCCCAAAGAAATACAACAGCCCTTTAAAAATAGAGGAATACATGTTCACCCTTCAACAAAAAATTGACCAAGAGTTGATTTCAGTATAGTAAAACTTAAAGTATATTTAAACAAGTGCAATTGTTGGCAGCAGCTTGTTTTATCATTCCATAATTAATTTGGGAATCATCCCCTCTTCCTGTGAACCTACTGAAATCTTACTGAAGCTAGGAAAATAACTTTAGTATGTATTTGCTGTGTAGGAAATAGATGGAAGCTGACTGGTTTTTTGGTGTTGGTTTTCTTTAGTGGGTACTAGATCCTTAATAGTGCCAGTTTAGTATCTTAACATTTCAATCCCTGCTGCGTTTCGGTTTTGGGACACTTAAGGAAGTATTTGTGGAAGCAAACGACAAACAAAACTTACACAAAAGGAGAGCGAGTCTGTGTTGTAATTGTCTGAGGAGAAGTAGATTGTTAATCCTAAGACTATTTTTCCACTTGTCTGGTTGTCTTTTCGTGACTAAGTCCTGATAAAATCACTTGATGCCCTCTTTCTTTGTCTTGATATTTTTCCAGCTTCCTCCCTCCTATTTTAAAGCACTTGGTTACAAAAGTCCTTGATGATGTCTTGGCTCTGCTTAGTTAAGGTCAGGTGAAATTTTAGCATTGACTTCAGCAGGCATCAGAGTTAGGTCAAAAGAGGGTAAGTATATTCAAAAATTGTCTTTCCCATGTCTATGTCTGGGAGAGTAAGTATCAAAATTTGGATGTAGGGTTGAAGGTTCCAAAAATGGCCCAACATTCAATGAACTGAAATTCAGTGGTAATTGTGTATGTTTAGACTACTGACAATCACAACATTCTTGTTTAAATGCCTGAATATTTTTTATTCAGATATTTGTACACATCTAGTCTTGTAGTTTCCTCTATTATGTTTAATACCTTTTAGTCCTTTTGCTGTAGAAATAAATGAGCAAATAATTAATATTGATGAATAACAATGTAAACTAATCAGCAAAGATAAAAAGAGCACCTCATAAAATAATTCATTAAAAATAAAATTATCTTGTGTAGAAATCCCTGAAATGTTTATATTTTTAAAATATACAACACAGATGTTATTTGAGCCTTCTGCAGTGTGTTGTTAAGCTGTTAACAACTCATTAAAACACAAAGAATAGCATAAGACTATAGTGATAACAGTCTGTACCCTCAGGGTCCTTTAAAATCTTAAAATATACAAAAGGAAAAATTATTTTTGAAAACTGTCAAATTTGAGTATTTAATGTTTTTCAGGTGAGATTGTATTTTCTCTGAGTTCACGCCTTTGATACTAAACTGTACAGCAAAATACAATCTATTACAGAGTCCTTAGAGCATCATCAAAACCATAAGGTCATCTTTCCATCTGCTTCACAAAATGGAATTTACTTTTATTACTAAATGCTAAATTTTATTTTCCACAAAACATAATTTTTTTTTTTGTAGTAAGTGGCTTCTGATTGTTTTTCCAATCCCAAGTACATCTAAGTAGAGGCTGTCACCATCAATGGCAATAAGAGAGAAGAAATCCTTTTAATATTCATCTCTGTATGTTCTGGTGAGGTTTAAAATTCCGTGCTGTATTCTTGCTTTATTTATTTCTTGCCTCAGTAAGTTTTAGACTGAAAATGCATAGATGGTTAAAGAGGTATTTGGAGCCTTTGTGAAAGAACCAAATCAAATGGCAATGATGTTTGAGGAGGTCTGTGAAAAGCATGTGCACGGAGGAGAGAGGCTAATGGTGGATTTATGGTCAGATGAGGATTTTCAGTCTCTGCAGGAATTCTGCGTGTACCTTCGATCAGCTTGATTTGATGAGAAATTGTTGGAAGTTAGGACTGAGGTCCAACTCTGTCAGGGTCCAGCTGGGTATGCGAAGCTGTTCTAATAATGCATAAAAGGTGTCTGTCAGCAATGGCTGGCTGTGTGTGCAATCTCATCCCCAAAGTGCTGCTTTAAATCAGTTCAGTTTCTTCTTTATTTATCAACCTTTATTTTAAAGGAAAGGATAAAAAACGTGGTTCTTAAGGTCTAAATTAACACATATATTTAAGGTGATCATGATCGTGTATGTGGCAGTTATATAACTCTTATTACAGTATTTCTTGGTTTTCTTTCTTTCTCTTTACAGTTTGTGGCCCATCCGAACTGTCAGCAACAGCTACTGACTATCTGGTATGAAAATCTCTCAGGATTACGGGAGCAGACCATAGCCATCAAGTGTCTGGTTGTGCTGGTTGTGGCATTGGGCCTCCCATTTCTAGCCATTGGTTATTGGATTGCACCATGTAGCAGGGTACTAAATTTTATAAATTACTTATCTTGTGCTATTCTGGGAGCTGTGTTTCAATTTCTGGCATTCAAAATGCAATATTGTACCTCTAATTCTGCTGCTTCCAAGTTTTAACTAATTAATGATATTTTTAGTAATCTCTAGTCTTGAGCTAAAAGATGCTATTTGTTTTATTCGCACTGTAAAGAGAGGACTGCAGTGATGAAACATGAAAATAAATTGTTTGAAGTTTAAAGAAAGAAAAAAAATCTTTTCTCTGAGTTTTTTTCTTTTTTTTAAGTTTCTGTAGATCATGCTCTGCTATATAATTGTGTTTTTATTAATAACATGGATTTTTTGAAAGCCACCACTCAAATTTTGTATTCCATCTCCTCTGATAGCTTCTTAAGACCTGATGCTGTTCCCATATAAACCATTAGCAGGATATCTGTTGACTTCAGTGATGCAGAACTTAATTTTAAGTAAAATATTTGTTATACCTGCCCTAGGAGGTCTGTTTACTAAGTGAACTGTAGAGCAGAAATTACATTAAATGCAGTATTCCAACCATGTGGTAGGGTGTATTTGTAGAAGAGAGTAACTGTGAACTCATACTTCTTTAAAATTACATGAAAATAGATGGGTGCTTCCAGCTTTCTTGATGATCTCACAATGAAAATAACAGCAGTTTCTTTGAAATCCTTACAGTCCGTATCATATGAATTGTCTGCAAATGAATTGTCTGCAAATGAAGCAGATTGATAGATCATTGGTAAATCAGAAAAAGGAAGATTTTGCTGTTACATTAATTAAAAAAAAAATAAGTAAAATTACTTCTGTGCTGAATGTGGTCTTTCAATTTTAGTTCCTTAACAAGTGTACAGCAAAAAAAATGTGAGTTTCATTAATTTATATTTTGCTTTTGTAGTTCACCTCAAAAAGGATAAGATTTTGCTCATCTCCTGCATATTTCAAGGGAACCTGATGTTTTCTGTGGGTTAAATATTTATTTACTTTAAAGATAAACCTTTATGGTAATAGGATAATTGTTACTCTCGTTATTCTCTGAAATGTCACTTTCCATGAATATCTGTAGTAAAGATATTCCATACTTGCAGCTCCATATCATAGAAACATATTAATATATATTTTAGCTGTTGTCTAACATGGGAAAGTGACGTTTGTCTTTGAGCTTTAATTCCCAGTACCAGAAACATCTGACATTTTTCCTAGTGCTCATGTCAAATAAAAGTACTGTACATTCATATCAGTTGTTTGATATTGTAATTTCAAAACGCTTTGTAAAGGTCAGGAGCAGGAAGGGAAGCTGAGATTGTTTGCACATGTAGTAAATGCTGGTTAGTGTGTGCTGCTCCGCTTAGTTCATGGTGGCTGACCCCAGTTTCAGGAAGACCATTCCTTGAAATAAGAAAGCTGCTCCCCGTTCCCCATCTGCTGGATTTCTGATACTGCTGCTAACAGAGCTCTTCACAGGGGGTTTTGGAATATTGCATCCTGTTGGTGATGTATGTGATAGTTTATTGCATTACAACTGTTCATTAACGTTACTAAAGGTCAGACATTACGTGCGGAGCAGTATATTGTTCTGCTGTACTGAAAGAGACAGGAAACCTTAGGCCTTAAGAGCTGTGCACAGCTAAGATGAAGTCTGTCTAGCATCTACCTTGTCACACCTTGTGCAGAGCTGGGACGAGTATTGTGCTGCTCAGGCCACAGAAAGGAGGTTTATTCCAAAGGTCTCACTCCTTCCAAAGGGCTGGGAAGGACAAGTAAACCTACGTGTGCATTCAGCCCAAGAGGTCTCCAAAGAGCATCAGTAGGGAGTCTCTCGGTGCTGTCTCTGTGCTTGAGCCCATGCACAAATTGCTGGCTGTGGGGCCACCTCCCTCTCTTATAACAGCGACGGACCCACTACTTTTTCCAGTGTGGTCTTCTGGAGGCAGACAGTTCTCTCTTCCCATGCAGAATGCCTCTGTTCTTGCTGTTTCATCCTTCTACCAGGTGCAGATATGGATGAGATCAGATGAATTAGTTTGAAAATAGTAATATTTCTGAGGTTGTCCTTCTTAATCCATTGTGATGGAGTGGTCATTCTTTTTAGTAGACACAGGTTATTTACTGGGGGCTTCTTGCTCTGAACAGAATATAATTCTGTGGGTGCAATTTAGTAGCCAGAGATGAGAAGACGAGTCTGTAATTTTTTCTAGAGCTATAGTCATAGGCAAGCTAGTAGTACACATTTGTTGATAAGAAAGGCATATTTTATTTTATTTTTCCATGGGCTTGCTTCCACCCTTCATCTGCAGGCATTAGATCAAACTCTGGTCACAACCATGGTATGTTTGTGATTCCTTGGAGTGTTTCCCCTCAAACATTGCCATCTAGAGTTTATGGAATAACATGAACACTCGCTAACAGGACAACATATTCCATAAGGCTGCCTTCGGGAGACTTTTGTCTGAAAGGGAGAAGCATCACAGTTCAGTGCACTTGGAACAGTATCCTCTAAAAAATTAGGTTTCAGACTGTCCTGAGTTCTGAGTTCCTGTTTATGCTTCTGGAATGTCTGATGAAAAAAGTTTGTTTTTTTGAGAAAACTGAGTAACTGCTTTCATTCTGCCTTTGCAGCTTGGAAGAATTCTTCGAAGCCCATTTATGAAATTTGTGGCACATGCAGCATCCTTCATTATTTTCCTAGGCCTGCTGGTGTTCAATGCTTCAGACAGATTTGAAGGTATAACGACGCTACCGAATGTCACTGTTACTGATTACCCTAAGCAGATCTTTAGGGTGAAGACTACTCAGTTCACCTGGACAGAAATGCTGATCATGGTATGGGTTCTTGGTAGGTATATTGTCCCTTCATCATATTGTCAACTGTTTTCCTGCAGATGTAAATTCTAAAAGAAAGGAGAGATGCCCAGGTCCATCAGACCATCTCTGTGTGGCCCTCTCTTGCAGCACGGGGTTACGTTTTGTTTGCTGATTTGCCACGCTGTTTGGTAATTCTGGCATTTGTAAAAGGAGCACAGGTTTGCTGAAGAGAACACCACAGAAATTATACTTTACTGAAGTGGTTTTCTTAAATAGTATTGGGCAGCCTATGCTGCTGTATGTGCCAGAAGGTCAGGAGTTCCTACTGCACGGTGTTAACGGGCTAGCACATCGGTGCTTATGTGGCTTTGCTACCTAGGTGGCATTTGGGGAAATCACAGTTTCTACCAGCGTCAAGGGGCTAATGAGTCAGTTCTCATTACTCAGGTTTTTTTTCACAATGCTTGATCAGCTGTTTGAAACTCTGTATGGCAAAAAAAGCTATCTTCTAGCATTTCATCAAAGTCAGGTGCTTTACATCACAAAATGTCCGTTAGCCACATGATAGTGCAGCATTCTCAGCCTGTACAGGCTGCAGACGAGAAAGGAGTGTTACTGTGGCTGCTACCTGAAGGTGCCTCGCTCTGCCTTTTGAATCATCTGAATCTCCTGGTCTAAGCAATACTTTATCTTAAACTATGTTAGGGTAGGGGGATGCGTATTCCTTGTATGCTGCCTTTTGGTAGTCCTCGCACATACTCATGGAGAGTAGCCTCTTTATTTGGCAGAAGGCAAGGACTGAGATTTTGGTGGTCTGTAGAACACAGTCACTGTGAGAAATTTCTTGGGCACTCAGAGACAACCAAGCTGATCCAGTGTGTGGCTGCTGTGCATATGGTTGGGATAGCAGCAGTACCCTCTGAATTACCCAGCCAGGGAAACAGGAATAAAATGTGGTTTTGTGGTTTTGTTGTTTGGGTTTCTTCTTCCCCTAAGACATTTTTTTGAAATAAGAAAATGTCTTGATTCTCAACAACTACAGCTCTAGGTTATGATGAGCCTATGATCTGTATTAATTCCACGTAAATGAGTTTCTGACGAGAAGCTTGATTAAGAAAACTGAATTACACATAGCCAAATTCCCCTTTCTATGCTGAAAAGCATCTTAGTCTGTAAAGTGGAGAAGTGGTAGTATGATTGTGCCATTTATATTTGGTCATCTGTGTAGCTGGGTAGTTGTGCTTCTCTGTAAAAACTAACCCTTCTGATTCAGAATTGTTTTATGAATGTAAATGTTAAGGAAAGGGGAGGAGTTTGTCTTCCACTTTTAAGATTTTTCCTTCTTTAGAAGTTATGTTGTTAGGCCATAATACTTTCACTGCAAAGCTGTGGTGCTACACTGCCCTGTGTGGAGATGTCTGAGTGGCTGAGCTTTATCCCCACATAGCAATTAATAACTTGTCATTTGATCAACCCTGTTGAAACCGAGAGAGCCTTACTCAAGGTGTATGATGACTCTATGATGCTGCAAATAAGTGGATTTTTGCTCCACTGGGACCACCTGGTTTTATTAAATGGGAGAATGCAGAGAGTTTAAATGAGAAGAGTTTGGCCGATGTGGCTATGTTTTTTCATTTCTTGTTGCAGGTATGATGTGGTCAGAATGCAAAGAGCTGTGGCTGGAAGGACCCAGGGAATATATCTTGCAGTTATGGAATGTTTTGGATTTTGGGATGCTGTCCATTTTCATTGCCGCTTTCACAGCGAGGCTTCTGGCATTCCTGCAGGCCACAAAAGCACAACAATATGTGGACAACTACATTGAGGAGAATGACCTCTCTGAGGTCACACTTCCTCCAGAAATAGAATATTTTACTTACGGTGGGTTTAACTTTTCTGCAACACAGATCTGGACATAGAAAAACTGTTAGGATGTGCTAGCATTTCAAAGCCTTAAAATGAATATTTGCCTGTGTTTCTGTTCATAGCATTGTGCCTCTTCTGCCTCAATATTTTTGTTTCTATGCTATTTAAACAATAGTTGTTATGACAGTAATTTGACAAGCAAGTTTGCCAATATACTAAAACCAAACAATAGGCACGAGGGCAAAATCAGTTCAAATGTAGCTGTCCATAATTTTATTCTAACTGTTTATCCTAGAGCTAAAATTGACCCTCTTGATTTTAAACATTTGCAAGCTATATTTTATTCTTGGCTTAGTGCACAGCACATAAAATTTTGATACAAGTTTTTTGTTTGGTTCAGTTATTTAATACAGTTTCTTGTATTTGTAAAGATCTATCAGCATTTCCTGCTGAGGGAAGGATGCTGGCCCAGTAAAGATCTGGTCAAATGGAATAAAAGTACTAAATAATTGTTGCAGTGCAGAAATTGTAATGTGATGTAAGGTGTGATGAATCTCTATTTGCAACACCAGCAAAGGCTGTATTTGCTGCTGGTGGTGGTATTTTAGAATGTGCTTTATGAATTTCATTACAACAACAAACTTGGTTTTGTTACTTTATGTTAATTGCTCTATAATCAGTCTAAATTTGTACATATATAAATACATATTTAGAAACACAGGGTATTTTGATATGAAACATTTTAATTCAGTGTTATTTTCTAAGATGGTGCATTAATTCTTTAATAAACAATTTCTGAATTTACATATAACTCAATTTTCTGTGCATATTGTGTATGAAAACCATGATCCTACTTCCATTGAGGTGAAAGCCAAAAATCTTCATGATTTCAATGGGAACCAGGTTATATCCTGAACCCGTAACAAAGGCAAAAGCTTAGTGTGATTAAAAAATGAAATTGTTCATCACCCACCACTGTTAACTTCCCATCAGTAAAACACAAACTATGAATAAATTCCTGGCTTTAGCATAGTGATTATTAAGATAGCAAATAGTAGAGTTGTGTTAAGAAAAGCAATGAAGATTTACTTATTTTTACATAGTTCAGGTTAAAATGCAAACTGTAGAAGAAAATGTCCTGGTTCTTTACAGGTTTTTTTCTAGCAGAAGGTAATGTAACTTACAGTCATTATTTGTGACTTCAATGGAAAAGGAATAGAGTAGCAAACTGCTAGACTCTTCAAGCATTTGTCTCAACTAAATTCAAACATGTTCATGGAAAAATCCTGTCGAGATCTATTTTTAAACATTGTGATAAATGAGTAACTCCTTATATTTACCTCTGCATCTCATATCTTCCAGCCAGAGATAAATGGCTCCCATCTGATCCTCAGATAATATCTGAAGGCCTCTATGCAATTGCTGTCGTTCTTAGCTTTTCTCGGATTGCATATATCCTGCCTGCAAATGAGAGTTTTGGGCCCTTGCAGATTTCACTCGGAAGGACTGTTAAGGACATCTTCAAGTTTATGGTCCTTTTTATTATGGTATTTCTTGCATTTATGATTGGAATGTTCATACTGTATTCCTACTACCTTGGAGCTAAACTAAACCCAGCCTTTACAACGTAAGTATGAAGTTATGTTTAAGTAAAAAGCAAATATAAAACTTTAAGGTAGTGAAGTCTTTGGGTATTGTATGCTGTCTCCTAATATTAAAACTGAAGATAAAGTCGGTGAGAAATAGGTATCTCGGAACCCAAGAAAGCCAAATACAAAAGACCAATTGACCTAATAGAAGGGTTAATCAGAAGGTCTTGGAAGGAGTGCAGCAGTTTCCTTCCCATCAGTCCCATATTTAGGTTTATTAGGACAGGGAAGGTCTGCCCCCTGCAGAGTTATAATGGCAAATAATGAGATCCTTCTATTCTTCATCTCAAAACCCGGAAATATTACACCTTTCTAATTCCTAGGCTGTTGTTTTGGATGTATTGTTACAACTACATTCTCTGATGGATAGATGGAGCACTGTGGAGAAATGGAACATACTGTGAAAAATATTTCTTGCATGTTGGTTGTTTTGATCAGTGCTCTACAAACCTGGTTCACAGACAAACTACTTGAGATTGTTTATCACTCACTGCTAGCACAATTAGCACAATTTATGTATTTATTTGTGTAGTTAGTAATAATGCCTTTCTCTTCTTTTTTTATTTTTAACTTTTTCTTTTTTTTTTTTTTCCCCCAACAGAGTGGAAGAAAGTTTCAAGACCTTATTTTGGTCAATATTTGGCTTGTCTGAAGTAACCTCTGTTGTCCTCAAATATGATCATAAGTTCATCGAGAACATTGGTTATGTTCTTTATGGCATATACAATGTAACGATGGTGGTAGTTCTGCTCAACATGCTGATTGCTATGATCAACAGCTCATATCAAGAAATTGAGGTGGGCTCTGTTCTCAAGTTGTTCCCTTTTGTTACATTGAAAAAGGACAGTACTATTAGGAATTATTTCAATGAGCACATCTTGATATGCAATAGTACAGTGAAGAAATTACCTCAGTAAAGGAGATAACAAAAAAATACCATGTTTCTAGGACTGACCTTATCTAACAACCCAGCCAAGCAGCAGAACCTTACAGGATCTCAACAAGTAGTTCACCATGTGCCACATATATGCATCTAAGGAGATGTAATTCACCTAGAAATGTTATCTTAAGTAATATTCCAATGAAGACAGCTGTCAAGTAGAAAGCCAAGTTGCTGGGCATAACGTTTTAGACATGGGTGGCTCATTCCCGGTTTCCTTAGGATGCCTATTGCACCTTTCTTTAATGTAGTGCACTTCGATCTTTGTTGGATCCCTGGGATACAGATTAAATGTATTTTGATGCGTTCTTTAATAGAAATCTGGGGTTTTAGTTCCAATCCTAAAACTTCTTAGCTAAACGTGCAGGAGTTAGACACACATGCACAGCAGGGGTACATAGACATAATTCATTACATTTATATGCTTCTGTACATGGAGTGTGATTCAGGTGCTTATTGTCAAGATTGTTGTGACTGAGTCACACTTTGCAATGCTTACATGCTTTGCTTGTAATACATGGGTTTTTTCCACTTTAGGTACAATATTAAAACTTGATTCTAGGGTTTACTGAGCTTTGCCTCATCCCCTGAAAAGACAGGGGCAGTATTTCTCCAAATCTGCTAAATGGCTCAGTTGGATGAATACTTGAATTTCACACAAGCCAAGTTATTGGCTGCATTGCTTGTTAAAAGGGATACATTTTATTTTAATTTCATTATAATGACAAATTATCTTCATTTTTAAAGATAATTAGAATATTTAGCATCCAATTCCAATAAAAATTGCAGAAAATTTAAAGTAGATAAAATATTTCGGTTTTCAAAAAATTTTTTTTTTAAATTCCAAGTTGCAGAAATGAAAGTACAAGTATATTTTGTATATTTGTAGTGCCAGTTCCCAGACCATGAGTTCTAATATTATTCAGCAAGCATTACATTCACATGGATTCGGGGGCACACCTACACTAGCAGGAAAAAAGAGATGATCTAAGACATAATGTACAAATGGATATGCCATTTCCAGTATTTTCAGTGACTTCTGGGAAATGTCAGGGAATTCAGCAGGAGAAAACTAGTTACAATAAACTTTTCACTTTTGGAGTAAACCAAGTCCAGCCTTGAAATACTTCAGTAGGAATGTATTAAGACAGTTCTTAACACGATTTCTTCATGGCAACAAAGCTTCTACTTTCTGTACTCCGTTACAAATCAGAGGTAGTCTTCCTGGTTATGTAAAAAGCTGTGAGTACTGCTATTTTAAACCATGTCTGCCTTGTAGCTAATACTTTGTCACTTGTGCAAGTACCAAATTCATGTGACCACTTTAATGAGAAAAACAAGACTTTAAAAAAAGTTCCACTTTAAATAGTACAGAGTTTACATGTTGGCTTTCACTCAGTGAAAAAATAACACTTGTTTAAATGGTTCACATGCTTTAACTAAGTATCGTCAATGAGATGTTGCCATAAAGAGACAACTGAAATTTAATTAAAATAGACTTGATAAAGTGATTGCATTTTTGCAGAAGTACTGGGAGTCTTACTAGCAAGCAAATAATATTTCATTTAAAACCAGAAAAGGTCAATATTTAAAAGAATATTCATTTGGGTGAAGTTTTGCATTTCATCAAAAGAAAGCGCATATTTGTTTTTATATCTTAACACAGGATGACAGTGATGTTGAGTGGAAGTTTGCTCGTTCTAAACTTTGGTTATCGTATTTTGATGATGGAAAAACATTACCTCCACCATTCAGTCTCGTACCAAGCCCCAAATCTTTTTTCTATTTCATCATGAGGATCATTAACTTTTCTAAGTGCAGGAGGAGACGGCTGCAGAAGGATATTGAGATGGGAATGGGCAATTCTAAATCTAGGGTAGGTACTGAAATCTTTTAACTGCAGTGAAGAATAGTGTGTCCATTCTGCTTTTCTTTAAGTTCTGGAGTATAATTGGTGCTTCTGATAATAGTTTGGTAATTAGTTAAGCATTTACTTTCATAGATCTGTATTTCAGATTGCCTAAATGTACTGCATAAAACCAAAAAATAGCTATAAATTTTCTTAGGATAACAAGGTGCAGTGACTGGAAAAACACAATTAAAACAAAAATAACTGAGTATTCAAAGATGCAAATAATTCCCACAAGGAATGACCTAAATATTGAATAAAGATGCTTTCAGCCTCCATTAGAAAGATTTTTTTAGTTCAGGGTGGAAAAAAAAGGGGGGGAGGGAGGGCTAAGGAGAGTAAACTTTTTCTTTCACGACAGACAGGAAAACGATGAAGTGTGGTCAGTATGATATTCACATCCTACTGCCAAAGGCTATGTTCTTAACAGAAAACAACAGGAAAGAGGCAGGATTGGTAATAATAATAATAATCTTCAGCACTTCCATGACATTCTGAACTTGAGTATCTAAATGTTCTATGTATTAATAGAATGCAGTGTCACAACACCCTTGTGAGAATTAGATAACAATATAGGCACAGCGTGACTCCAGTTTGCCTCCCCTACACCACCAGAGAGGCCAGCTATAATTGATTCGGGGACTTTTAATTGGCCACACAGAAAATTAATGACAGATGCAGATTAGGGTTGAACCTTCATACACGTTTTTACTTCACCCTTACCAGCGTATCTGAGAGAAGAGTTAGGTCCCTGAATTGGTAGTCACAAACCTTCCATACTGGTCACAAAGCTATCTTGTCCAAGGTGGCTTTTTTTCCCTTCTGTTTCTAGCCCACATCCACAAAACTCTTAAATTATTTGGGTTTTGGTAGCTTTCTGATCTTTGAATAATTGAACAATGACCATTTTTCTAAATGTATTACTATTCCTGAAAATGGTGCTTTGGAAAAACACCTTGAACTAAACAGAAATGGTTTTGAGCATGCATTTGTAATTAAAAGTATGTTTAAGAGTGCAGATCCATATCAACTCTGTTAAATTTTATTAAGTTTAGAGAGTCTCTCCTTGCTCTAGCCACTCATCCCTGCCTCCAAGTCATCATTCATTATTTCCTCAGCTGTGTGAGCACGTTTGCTTTGAAGTTGTGCTGCGAACAGTTTGCCTAAAATTGTGTTTAAAAAAAAAAACAAAAACCCAAACCAAACCCCAACAAAAATAAGTCAAGGCAATCTCAGTTTCCTTGGAAATAGTACTCTGATATAGTGATGATGGAGACATCCCCAAGATGTCTCCAAGAAAAAAAAAAAAATGGAGCTGAATTCTAACTGCAAATTCCATAATATATTTTAATTTTGTGTTATTTCTTCCTAGTTAAACCTTTTTACTCAGTCGAACTCCAGAGTTTTTGAATCGCACAGTTTTAACAGCATTCTCAATCAGCCGACACGCTATCAGGTAAGTACATACCTGATGGTCAGTGTTTTGAGCAATACAACTGTCTGAAGGTACTAGCAGAATTTTGTGTTTCAAGGACATTTTGCCTTCACCAGATAAAGAAAACCTCCTGTAGAAATGAAACTCCAGGATGCTATTGGAGAAAAGACAGTTATTGTTCAAGCCCCATTATTTGAAGAGTTTAAAAAACTACCCCATACAACACTTAGATTTTTTTTTTTTTTTCCCTTTGTCCCAGTTTGGAAAGTGTGAAAAGCAAACATCTGAAACTGATTTCTGGGCAAGAGATATGAAAGCATTGAGCTGACTAAGTTAGCGTTACTTTCCCTTCCTTTCTTCTCACGATCTGAGATGGGACATTCAGCATTCCCACAGATGGGAATGCTCCTCTCTGGTAATAGGAGTCTGTCAGATATTACCTTCCTGTCTGCTTTCCAGCTCAGATATAAACACGTAAATAGGAGCTCTTGTTCCTCTAGTGCTGAAGGTATGTAATCCACCTGTGCAAATTATGTAGCTCATCTTAAAATTAGATTAGGTATGTACAGGTATATTAGTATCTACCAGGATCCGTAGTAGTTGTGGTATAAAAATATAGATATAATCTTAACAGATCCTTTACAGATGACATTGCATTGTCATACTGTAAAATCTCAACTTTTTTTTTGTTCTTTTTAAAATTTACATATTTATCTATTACACATCCTTTCACACGTGAACTGAGTTTAAGAAGGAGTAGACCTATTCTGAAGCTACTTAAAGCCTAATTTAAGACATGTTTTCCTATTGTCCTGTTTCCTACAAAAAGTTGTGGTGCTCTGTAAATACCATGTAACTGGATGAGAAGGGTGCTTTATTGTAATGGTGAATCTCAGCAGGCCACCAAGAAAGCCTGTATGAGGCAACTGCTTGATGTGGGGCTGTTCATTCTTGCCCTTACACAGATGTGAGGGAGATGGTTAAGAAAGAAAAGTGAATAGTGTTTAATTACATACGCTCACCTGATTATGTAACTGTTTTAATCTGGCAGCAAATAATGAAAAGACTGATAAAACGTTACGTTCTGAAAGCACAAGTGGACAAAGAAAATGATGAAGTAAATGAAGGTAAGGAGACTACATTTGCAATATTCAGAGACAATTTTTGTCACATTGTATTAGGAATCAGTTTTACAGTGGTGCATGGAAGTTTCAGGTAAAAAGAGGGTTTATTTCTACTTCAAATGCACTGAACTCAGACAGAGAGTAGTGGAAGAATGCCTGTGACAACTAAAATGGACAAGTAGGACCAAAGAAGTAGAACTGAGAAATATTATGGGCCCCAATTTACAGGTGGAAAATGAGGGCATAGACATGACATATGGTTACAGAGGAAATTGGTGAGGAAATCACTGAGTTCTCACTTCAGAGAGCTGCAGGATATCTTTCTGTTCCATTTCATTCAACCAAACACACAATTTACCACTTCCCACCATGAACTATTTGTATTACCTTCCTTCATAAAGCTGTGGGGAATATTAATCTGTGCAGTTGTGCATCATTAAAGCTGCACAGAGTTAGCTGCGTGGTGAGAAAGATGACAAATGTGGCCGCTATTTTAGTGTGTGACCGGAGGTCTTTTGAGAAATGATGGATCTGAGCTTGGGGCCTGGTGACAACACAGAACTTCCCTGGTAGCAGTGAGGGGGATGTGCTCCAGGTGCACATCCCATCCCCACTGGGATGAGACTAAGACAAATGCTGTCCTCCTTCCTCCAGCCTCCCAGGAACAAAACACAAACCTACAGGCAACATTGCCTATGGTCCAGCAATGGTTTTAATCCTGTAGGCTGGAGGTTATAACCATCACGGTTCAGCCAGTAAGAAATCTGTGTGACTGCCACCAGAAAAACATACCTGCTTAGCATAAGTCTGGGCTAATTTAGTTGGTTTCAGTACACCAGGAACGCTTACCCAAGCCACTCTGCTGGCAGCCCTGTGCTCTCCAGCTGGTGTGCAGTGATGAAGGGCTTGGGGTCACAGCAGCTCTTGCTGGAATGGGAGCATGGGGCATTTCGTGTGGATATGTGACATGAGGGACCCAACAAGGCTGCTCTTTCAGCGACGGCAGCACGGCTTTTAGTTACTCTCTGCTTATCTCTAACTCCCTACAGCGAGAAGCAGGGAGCAGAAAAGATGGGAATTAAATCCCACTTTGCCTTTGAAAGGCAGCATTGTGCATTGACTGTTACCCCATCCTATGTGGCTGTACAGAGCTGAGTTTGTGAGTGACAAAAGCAAAGAAACTCCCCAAAGTGTCTTCCTCTGTGTGCCCCTGTCCCGTATCCCCATGGCTTCCCTCCTGTTCCTGCTCTGTGATGGGAGAAATCATCCGCCTGGTGATGGATGAAAAGATTCTTCCCTCACCGGCAGCCCCAGGGGCGTACGAGTCTTTCCAGTTCCCTGATGCCTGGCTGGTGTTGGCATATATGTCTTTAGATAAGCATGACAGGGTAGAAGAATTGTGGTTCATGGGCATCATGGTTGTTGCTTTATCAACAATTTTCGTAAAGTCCACTTAGAGCAAGTCAGGGAACCCCTGAACCTCAGTCTGCAGCTGCACAGCAAAGGTAGTGCTCTTCCTGTCAGTGCCCATCTCATTGCTACCTGAAGTATAGATCCAGCCTTTGAAGATAGAATTTTTGAAGTCTGCTGTATTCTGAATAGAAAACTTGTGCATTCTTATATACTGCAGCTATTTTAAACTTAAGTCTAGGGATTTTTCCCTGTTTTGCATCACTAGGGAATTTCGTATTCTTTTGTAGTCTTTCATAGGTGACAAATAATTTCCTGTAGTGGCTACTGTGTATGAATTTGCATACCTCACATTGCTGGGAGAATAAGATATGAATATTTTAAAAAGCTTCTGCTCTTTAAATGAATATCCTATAATGGAAAAAAACCGCTGTTGCTTGTTATGAGCCTCACCTTGACAATTGTTTTCATTTAAATGCATTTTTTTGTATTTGCGTCACATTTTAACATAATTTTAAATTGGTTGACTTTTTCTAATTCAAAGGATAATGGTAAGGAAGAGGAGAGAGACTCAGAAGCTGTGAGTTTTACTGCCAGCTCTGCCACACTTTTCCTGTGTGATCTTGGCACATCGCAGAAAAAAATCTCTTTGCCTTTTCTCTCTGAAAGGCGGATACTAATACTTACCAGCTGTTCAGCAGTGTTGCCGTGATTAATTCATTAACCTACATCTTTAATGTTCTGTATATACATGGAGCACAAGATTAGAGTCCACTGGACCATGAACATACCTTTGGTGCTAATTAGGGGTGGAGACACACTTAATCCCATTGGGAATAAAGAAGAGATAAAGCCTCCTGCCCCACTCCTGTACCTGCTCTCGTGAACATTTTGAGATGAATCTGAAATATGCACTGATGTGACTTCATAGAACAGTATTGAATGAGCCCTAATCTTTGCTAACATACATTTCTTTCTGTGATTAATACAGGTGAATTAAAGGAAATCAAACAGGATATCTCCAGTCTTCGCTACGAACTTTTGGAGGATAAGTCCCAAGCAACAGAAGAGTTAGCGATTTTAATACATAAACTCAGTGAGAAACTAAACCCTAATATGCTGAGATGTGAGTGATTCGACAAAGGAACCGCGGCTTTGACTACAGCACAACTATTTATTGGCAATAATATTTCAGTATCTTATACTTGAAAAATGTATTGTAGATTTTTAGCACTGAATAACTTTATGTACAGCTTCTCTGGAATTTAGTCTTAGGACATTTTATTAACTCACCACAAAAAGATCGCTCTCTTAATTTTAATCGTCTAAAAGCAAGAACTGTCTTTTTTTTTTTTTTCTTTTTGCGTTTCTGCGTTAAAAAGGTAATGGTGTCAATTGCTGATATTTTAACAGGTTTATGGATATACATATTGAGAATTCTTTGCACTAAATTTGCAGGAAGAAATTAAAATAACAGATAGAGCGTAGTACTCTGTTCCTTGCAGCAACTGGGTCCGAGTAGGATTTTTTCGTAATACAATAAATGGCGTAGCGGAGGATTACTTGAAATCTGTCCTTAATTAGTGATGGTAGTGACGCGTCTGAGCCGAGATCTCATGGTATGGTTACAAGGAATTAATGAAAATCAGGTAAGCGTGACTGTAACTGTAGTGTCACTGTTTCAACATGTATGTACATACACATACCCACCACTACCCTTTCTTAATTCCACATGTTGACTTTCAAGAGTTTAAAGACTAGAATTTTTTTTTTTTTTTTGTTAAAGCAAACAGCTGTGACCACGGTCCAGAGCTACTCTCTATGTGCTAGAAATGTTTTTGGGTTTTTTGTTTGTTTTGTTTTTTAACACTCAGAGTGCGTGCAGGGCTGGTATTTTGTTACCCCGTTCTAAATAACGCCTCCGATGCTTCGTTGTTAAATAAAATAAAATATTCCAACCTGACCTGCCCTCCCTCTCGTCCCGCTCCTTTGGCGCCAGCCCCTGCCCTCCCCGCCCTCCCCGCCCTCCAATAGCGGCGCGTCCCTCCCCGGCGGGCCCGCCCCC
>NW_015090920.1:13971501-14014101 GCF_001431845.1 Calidris pugnax
GCCAATGGGAAGGCGGCTGGCGGCCATGTCGGTTGCCGCGGTAACGGGAGCGGCGGGGCCCGGGTGGGATCGGCTCACCGGGCGCCATGGAGCTCAGCCTGGCCCGCGTCGACTACCTGCAGGTATGAGCGGGCCGGAACGGCGGCGAGTGGGCTGGGACGGCGGGGCCAGAAGCCCGGAAGAGGGTCCCGGTGCTCTGGGAGGCGGGGTTGGGGCGGGAGGCGCCTCCCGGTGGGACCGGGGCCGGGCCGGCTTCTGCTAGAGCCGTCTGAGGCGGGACGGGGAACGCATCCCCCCGGGTATACCGGCGGGCTGGTGGGCCCGGTTAACGGTCGTGTCTTCCGACAGGTGGGAGTGACGGCTCAGAAGACGATGAGGCTGCTTCCCGCCTCCGGGAGAAAGGCCACGCAGAAGGTAGCGGCTGTGGGCCCCGTCGGCAGCGTCCCGGCCTTCCTCCCTGTCAGCCGGCTATGGGGTATCGTCGGGGGGTGTCTCGGAGGGAAGAAGCCTCGGGAAAAACAAAACCCCCCCAAAAAGTTTGAATTTTGTCTTTGGAAAACTTTCAGGACCAGTAGGGAGTTGTCAAAACTTAAGGCATTGCTGAAAACCACAGCCTGTTGCTCTGTCTCCATGTTGCTAACACCCAAGATTAAATATCTCTTTCTCAGTTTTCCGCAGTACAGCTTCAAGCTAAGGAGACTCAAATAGGAAAACAGAATAGAAACAACAGTGCGTTGTTTTAATGACCCATTCTCGATAGGAAAACACAGCTCTTCCCAAATCCCCCTTTGTGGTGTGTTCCCCCCATGGCTGCCAGCGTTTACAACTAGAAGCAGAAAAAGGACTCTAAATGCTGTCACTTCAATTACTGTTCTAAGGCCTTAGTGTCCTAGCTATAGTAGTTTATCTAGCTTTTCTACATCTAGCTATGTAAATTAAGTACTGCAGAATTTAAAATATTTAAATGGAGGAAAATAGGACTGATACAGAAAAAGCATTATTTAAAAAATATTTATGCCCATAATAAAAAATAACAATGTATTATACTCTTGAAGGTGGTTGTTGGAGATCAGGATGGGGTCGTTACGTGTTTTGGCATAAAAAAAGGGGAAGCTGTGGTAAGTGGAAATGTACCATTTTAGAATTTTATGTTTTAAATATTCTTCCTAATGAACTTTGAAAGTCTGTTTTTATTGACATGGGAAATAAGATGCCTGTGGATGGTGTCTAGGTAGGGCTGTGGACTGATACCTAGCTGTGATGAGGCCATGCTCATTTCATGCCTGGACAAGCACATGGTCCTCCACGGTTGTAGGGTCAGATACTAGTGTGTATGATCACAAAAACAGTAAGTTTAACAGCTTTTGCATTGCAGTTCAGTTGGGCTTAAGTTTGTAGACACACTCAGTTACTGTGACTGGACAGTGACTGCAGTGATTCACCTTAGAGGATTTTGACAAACTGATTGCTTTTTATGAGAAATAATGAGACTTATGCTCAGCTTATAAATTTATAAATTTTTTTCCCATTAAGGAAGTTCATAGCCAGCTCATAAGGTCTTCATAAAAATACAAAGAAATCTATGTAGTCTTCTGGAATAAGAATGCAGCAGTTCTAAAAAACCACAAACAAGTTACAGCTACCAGCAGTGCTTACAGTTTTCATATGGATGAATAACGATGACATAATAAAGTCTGTATAATATTTTATAGCTTTTTATATCTATTCATGTATAAAATGCTTGATTGCTTTGTGATTTTGAAGAGAAATGTTCAGGTTATTTTTGTCTGCATGTAATTAATAATATCCTTAGTTATGCCAGAAATTTTAAAACAAATTTATTATCCTTTATATTAAAAGATTACCATAAGTACGATATTGTGATGATGAAAATTGCTTTTCTGTTTACAGCCAGTCTTCAAGACGCTGCCAGGCCAAAAAATTTCAAGATTGGAGCTGGGAGGAGCTCTTAATACACCACAGGAGAAAATTTTTGTGGCTACAGGATCAGAAGTTAGAGGTTTCACAAAAAGAGGGAAGCAGTTTCTTTCATTTGAAACTAACCTTACTGAAAGCATCAAAGCTATGTGCGTATCTTTTATATTTCTTTATAGCCATAGCAAATTGTTAGTTCATGTAGGTAACACTAAGTGCTAGTCCAGCTTCAGCTTGTGCTATGGCGTGTAGGAAGGAACTTAGAAAATCACGGTGAAGTTTAGAAAGTGAAGAAGGGGGTTTGGGAGGGATCTGGAGGTGCTCACATCAGTGCAAATGCAGGTGAGCAGGATTATTGCCATAATGTATCAATGTATCATGTCCATATACCCTTCCTGTAGCAGAACAGGAATTTTTTTTTTCTTTTTGGATCGTGATATAAGATGCTGCCATATATAAACTGTCTTGAGAGAAAGTAATATTATGAAATTATATTAATGAAATGACTGTAAAGATATTCTTGGGATTGATGTGAAGGCAAAACAGGAAATTTGTGAGCTATAGAAATCATACATCTTTAACGTTTGTAAGAAACTTTTTTTTAATAGCTGGACCAGCTTGCAGGACCCACTAATGCCCGGAATCTGCAAGCAGAAGTGCACATGTCTAGTAGGGCTAAAAGGCTGTCACTGTAACTATACTGGGAAAATGCTACAAGAAGTGTTTTCTTTTTCTCAGGCATATTTCGGGAGCAGATCTCTTTCTTTGTGCAAGCTATATCTATAACCATTACTGCGACTGCAAAGACCAGCACTACTACCTATCAGGAGATAAAATCAATGATGTTCTCTGCCTTCCTGTAGATAAAGTGAATTGTATTACACCAGTACTTGCATGTCAGGATAGAGTCCTCAGAGTTTTACAGGTTAAAATACTTGCTTTTTTCTGTTTTATATATTGATGTCATGGAATTGAACTAATTCTTAAGGGAATCAGCATATCAACCTGACTTAAATATCATAAGGATAAGAATACTTTATCTCACTTGGCAGTGTTACCGTCTATAATGCTGGTACATTATTTTTTTTAAAGCAAAATTGTGATTGTAAATTTGCAAAATGATGATTAATAAAATAAATAGACTTTGGAAGTCATAGGAGGAAGTAGGTAACATTGGTCTCTTCTAACTAAAAGTGTTCATATAAGGGAATTAAATGTCTAAGTCTTTATCGGTTGGAAATTCTTGCTCTCACAAATTATTGTCATGACAAGTCTGAGTAATATTAAATGGTTTAACAAATTTATTTGCCAGACAAATTTGCAGATTATTTTTACTAATAACACATTTCAACATGTTATATAAACTTCACTCTGTTTTGGCTTAGAAATGTTTCTCCCATAGGTATTGGGAGTTTGTATAAGTGAAGTATATCTGTTACTGTTATGCATAATAATTTTGTCCTTATGCTCGAGGGGTTTTGGTCTGGTTTGGTTTGTGGTCAGTTTTTGGGTTGGTTGGTGTGGTTTTGTTTGGTATTTTCAGTTTGTTTGTCTTGGATTTTTTAGTAAAACTCTTTCAAGATAGTTCTCCTTGTCTGTAGGGATCCGATTTACTATATGAAGTAGAAGTTCCTGGACCACCTACAGTTCTTGCTCTAAGCAATGGAAATGGGGGTAAGAAGATTTTGAATATAAATATAACTAAAAAATATTATTTTATTATATTTTTAAGATTTTATTGCTTGAATTTGTTAATTACATTTTGCTTTGATTTTTAAGCTGTTAAAAATGTGGCAGAAAACTATGTGAAGTCAGTTCTTACACACAAATAAATATATACACACATGCATACGACTGTTTTAGTTCTAAATTATATTCACATATATAAATTATATACATTATGTTATATATAAATTATATTCAAAGCCTCTTACAAGAGTAGCGAGCTATAAGGCAGTCTCATTGTGTAATTAGGAACTGGACTTTTGGGGGCCTTTTCAAAGTTCTGGGTTTGGGTTTCTCTTGCACATGGATTTCCATAACTAGAATCACTAGTTGCTTCCATCCAATGGATGGATGAGAATATTGTGCAGAGCACACGTAAACTAAAACTGTGGAAGGATCAATCTTAAAATAGTTTGATCATCCTTCTTGCTAATCTCTTCTAACCTCATAGAAATCGCTTTAGTGTGTTAATCTGGTGCTTAATTTAGTTTCAGTTAGGTTGTGTGACAGTGATGTTCAGAGCTGGTTTTGAAAAATAGTTCTTACTTGCTTAAGTCTCAGCACAACATTCACCATTGGATGCCTGTTCTGAATGAATCTCTCTGTTTCTCTTCTGTAAAGGCAATTTAATAGCCTATCTTTCCTGAAATTTCAAGTATTTGATTATGAATGATTTGGACTCCAGGTCAGGGTGGCATTCATACACAGAAGACTGTTAGCCATGAAGAACATGGCTATCAGAACAAGTGCAGTTTTCCTGTATTTTTTAAAGCATGACAGCTCTGTCACCCAATGTTAATGTCCGCATTTTCTTTTTCCCTTGGGTGGTAGAGTGTAATTACACAATACTTTTAATTCTTTTTTAGATTAAAGCACTTGATTTTATAAATTCTCAACTAAGTTTGTGTGTTTAGGTGATTCTGGAGAAGAAATTGTGTATGGAACTTCTGATGGTAAATTGGGTCTCATCCAGATTACTGGTTCCAAGCCTATACCTAAGTGGGAAATTGGAAATGAAAAAAAGAGAGGAGGTATGTGTCTCAGTTGCTCGTTCTTTAGCTTTCCAGCATATCTGAGGCTTTATTACAAGTATGATAATCAGGAAATCTTATTCATAGATATTTTGAAGGCATATTGTAATTCTGTCAGTATGTGATATTAATGTGTGTAAGGTCTCCCTCATTCTTCTGATTCTCTTATAAAGAATTCTAATCAGTTTGTCTTGCTTTGGGTTTTCTTTTTGTATTCTTTCCAGTACTTTAGTATACTTTTGGTTTTACAGTGTTTTTAAAGTGACAGTCTCTTACAAAATAGTAAATTGATTCATTTATGATTACTTGAGATTTTTATCATTTTTCTAAGTGCAAATATACCTGCCAGGTTTTTCAGATGTTTAGTACTCTTAAAGTTTCTTCAGAGGAGAGGTTAGCATCCTCCCTCCAAGAATTTTTTTTTTTTTTTTGAAAAATTTCATTGTAAGGGTTTTTGTCTGAGGATGGGATAAGGCCTTCACAAAAGCTCCATATTGAGACTTAATTGGTCAGAACATAATACAACATTTTCCCTGTTCTTTATATTCTATATTCTAACAGTAAAACCCCCTGTGCGAGCCTAACCTCGGGCACAGGTGAGAGACTTCAGCCCTCTAGTGGACACATCCAGAAATAGCATTAATAAAACCTTAAAAGCCGACCAAGAATCTCTTTCTATGTAATTGAATGTGGCCTGTGTATCATTGTGTCATAAACAAATAAAGATGAAGTAAGCTGTTTTGTTTTCTTTTTCGTTAGGTATCTTATGTATTGATAGTTTTGACATTCTGGGAGATGGAGTTAAAGAATTACTTGTTGGACGAGATGATGGAGCGCTAGAAATCTATAACTTTGAGAGTGCAGATGATCCTGGCCTGCGATATGATCATGTAAGCCCTATTCATTCATCATACTCTTCCTTGATGGAAAAAAATGATTTTTTTGTTTAAAAAAAGAAGCTATATTCCAAAGCTTAATGTATATGCGAGATCATTGCTATGAAAATGTGGGGTTTGTTTTTAATTTGAGCTTTGTGATATGACAGTATAAACTTCAAAGCAACATCGTAATATTTAAGAACCACAAAGTGAAATACCGTGATTTAAGAAAAAATGAAAATAGCGTAGAGGGTGTGTTAAAGCTCTGGCTTTGTTGACTACTGAAGTCTCTCCTTGGTGAAGCCTAATACAGCACTTCTCTCTCTAGTCTGTGTTTTACATGTAAAACAATAAATGTAAACTGTCAGGACTTTACTGAGCATAATTACTTTGGTTATGATTTGTTTAAAATAGTGGATTTGAGCCATAGTGACTTTTTCAGCTTTCAGTCAGATTAGTAATTCCTCCTGGAGAAGTGTTGTCCATCAGTGTTTTGCTTTAAACTGCTTTTTAGTGTCTTTGTTATGCACAGTAGAATCAGAATACATTTGTTAAAACACCCTGATTTAGCTGTAATAGTCATCACCTGGCTTACTCTTTTGTAGATATTGTGCATCTAAGTAGGTATTTTGTCACGCAGATAGAAGGGAGAGCATGACTCTTAAAACCCCCACAAAAAAACCCAAAACGTCTAAAATGAGTGCAGTGACATTTCCTTCTGCTTGAATGTATTTATTTTAAGGCTTTGTCAGAGAGCATTGCATCAATCCAGGGTGGCTGTGTAGGAAAAGATGGGTATGATGAAATTTTAGCATCCACATACTCAGGTAAGCATCAGATGGTTTGCTCAATAGATGTCACGTGTGGTGATGTGATAAAATGAATGAGGCTATGTTGTTAGTGCAGCTCACATCTCTTAGAATTTTTATTCTGATTGGAACCAGGATAACGTTTTGTTGAAAAGATCTCTTCTAATTTAATATTTACACTTCAAAAAAATGTTTCCTATGCTTAAGCTATGTTTGTGTATTTTAAGATATTCATAATGTGTTCTGGCTGGTTTTTCTGTGGTGTGGACTGCTGCCTAACTGTGATGAAGTAATGAATATGTTATATCCAAAGGAATTATTCATGGGGGCGTTTTGTATTAAAAATCTCAATAGACATGCATATCTTCTTTTTTGTTTTCCTGTCGCTTCACTAATTCCTTCCTTTTAAGCTTCATAGGGCTTTAAATGGGGTTGATTTTGCTTTAAGCAGAAAATAAGGCTTCCCCATGTGAGGCGTCTCAGCAGCCTCTCTGTAGGATTGGAGCTATTGGCCTGACTGTCACAGAGGCCACCATAAACATGTTGCATGTGGTAACTACTGGGAGCTAAAATATTCCTCAAAAAAGCAAAAGCCCATGTTCACCTGTGGGTTTTCAAAGGTAAACTCTGGTAGGATGTGCAGTAGCCTGAGTTTGGCAGATTTTGGTAACAGAGAAGTAGGGCTTAGAGCACTAAAAGTTACATTTGAAGCCTGGCAGTGTAGGACTTCTGTGGATTTTTTTTTAAAGTTCATGCCCCAGTATTGGGCTTCCTTGGTGCTTGAAGCAGATGGCTAAGGAATGTGGAAGATTGTGGACATGTCAGCTTTTATGGTGCATTTTATAATAATGCTATCGTGCTGTTTGCATGTATTAGATGAGGTAACTAGACCTATAAACACCCATTGAAGTCTGCATATCATACCTGAGGTATCAGGATATAATAAACTAGTATTTGCTTTTTAAAGTAAATGTAATTACGTAAACAAGAAGGTGGGGGTTTTTTTCCACTTCAGCTGGCAGCATTCAATCTCAAAGCACACTGTGCAGCATACAGTTTGCTATAAATGCATTGCACAAGGTTTTGTTTTGTTTTCAAATATAGTACTGCCAATTATTCAAAGTTTTGCCAGAAAAAGAGAGGTGGGGAAAAAATTAAGGGCTCAGTTAGAAACTGCTGCAGAGGGATTTACTGCTTGAAGTACTTGATGAAAAAGAATAACTAATGTTTTCTAATATGTAAACTAAGAATGAAACCCATAAAAAATCATGCTCAGTGTCTAGATTAATCCTCCAAAGAAAGGATTAAATTAAAGTCTATATTCTTTCTACCCAGCATCTGGAACAAACATCACTCCACACATACAAAAGCTGAGTGTAGGCTTTTCTTTATAGTTTATAAGGAATATAAACTTCATATATTGGTTTAGGCTGGCTGACAGGACTGACTACAGAACCTGTCCATAGAGAAGGTGGATCAGGTGAAGAACTAAAATTAAGTCAAGAAATGCAGAGCAAGATTTCATCCTTAAGGTAATTGTACTAGAAGGAAATTTAAATGGAAGAATTTAAATGTTAAAAGCTGAAATGTCATCTTTCCTTCCTATCTCACTGGATTTTCTCTATTGTTAACGTATCTAGAAGTAGATTTAAACCTTTTCAAAGTAGCAGTGAATAGCAGACTCATTTCACAGTCTCTTCTATCTTGCCTTCACACGATTATGTTTTAATGCCTTCTTCCTCAGCACCAGTAAGATAAGATTCCCTCTTCCATGCTGCTTATAGCTTCTAAGTGATGGGAGGAAAGTATTCACTAGCATATAATTCAAAATGTGTTGTGCTCTTGAAGGAAAAAAGTTGTCTTTTCCTGTAACTCGTAGAGATCTCTTTTGGCAAGGTACAGTAGCATCTCCATTTTCACGCGATATAGTTTATCTTTGTTATATTTGTGGAAAGGGGAGTCACCAGTCACTTCTGGTTGGAAAACTGTTGACATAAGATAAACATGTTGGTCTTGCAAGCTTAATCTACTTAATTTATAGGGCAGTTTTTATAGGTTTTTGGGTTTTTTAAGGCATTATATGTGGTTTTCTTTTTCTAGGAATGAATTGGAACACTTACAGATGAAAGTACTTCAGGAACGTGAAAAATACCAGCAGTCTTCTCAATCCAGTACTGCTGTTTCATCAGTACCTACCTTTAGTGTGAATGATAAGTTTACATTAAATAAGGATGATGCTAGTTACAGCCTCATCTTGGAGGTGCAGACAGCTATAGATAATGTCCTGGTACAGGTGAGTGTCGTTTTGTTCTTGATGGCTTTCTTCATGTGTAAAAAACAGTTCAGGGACTTTCTAGTTTAAAAAACCAAGTTATAATATCTTAAGTAGGCGAGGTTTTAAGTGTCTAAATTGTTCTAAGAGAGAATTGGAGCGTATAGCCTTGCAATGTTGAAGTAACTGTTGTAAATGCTTGTTAGAGAACAAACACAACTTAAACCTTTACTGAAGAGAGCAACATTACACTAACTACCAAAACAGACCAAAACGCCTGCTGTGCTAGCAGGTTTCTGTGTAACTTTTGTGCCTGTTTTCGCACGTGCCCTTCTTATTAAACAGCAGTTAACTCACTAAATCTTAAATGAGGTGCAAATTCTCACTCGCCACTTAAGTGTCCTCTGTAGTGGAAAATTAATTTTATAATGGTGTGGGCCACCTGTGTGCTTTCAGTGTGCAACAGCATCCGATTTGTGTGCAATTGGTGATAAATACTCCTGCCAAGTAGAGCGGCCTTCATTAGTTATTCCTCCTACAGCATCAGCTGAAATTAATGTTATCTTTGGTAGTCAGAAAGAGTAGTGGTACTGAATTACCTTCTTCTGGGATATGCATGGGGAGAAAAATCTGACAGGGAGGAATTTGTGAGGTGAAATTGCTGTAACTAATGGGAGAAAACTACTGTAGGTTTTTATTTTTGACTTTTTAATATAAATCTTATTTTTATTAAGGACGTTGTTAGAGCAATGCCAACCTACAGCTAATTTGCAGCTCTGTAGTATCTGCTGTTTCCATAGCTAAGTGAGGAATAATTAAATTGTTTAATCTAGCCCTGAACTTAATGTAGAGTTCAGAATTTATGGCTTTTTCTTTAAAGAAATATAAAGCAGTATCCTCTATTCCTCTACTGTGTGAAGACAATGAAACTTGAAAAATTTTTTTTAGGAAGTATGTTGTGTATTTGTCAACGTTTCCTGACACTTCTCTGAAGTTACAAAGCAGTACCAAATCAAATAGTCTCATTTTTAAATTGTTAGATTTGATTTTAATTCCAGTGAAAACACACATAGATAGGAAGTGGTCTGTGTCAGAAGCATTACTATGAGTAAAAGGATGATTAATAATTATGTAATATCATCCTTGGTTTCTTGAATGAATATTTTAATACCTGTATTAAAATAGGGAAATACTTCAATCATGACTATACGTCATGCATATGAATGAAGGATACTTTCACGTCTGACAGATAGTTACACATCTGACACAGAAGTTGTTGTAAGGCACCCGCACAAGAGTTCGGGACTCCATAAGACAATAAGAGAAAGATCATCATGTTACTCTGGGATTAAATAGTAAACTGTGTGTCTGTTAGGCTTTTACTTCTCGGATGAAGCAATCATTCCCTCTCTTTTATTAAAATAATTGATGACAGTTAAAGGACAAATGCGCTAGAAACTGCTCAGGAACTTCAGCTCTTTATTTTTCCTTCCTCGTGTGTTCTGCAGAGCGATGTCCCAATAGACTTGCTGGACGTGGATAAAAATTCTGCTGTTGTTAGTTTTAGCAGCTGCGATTCTGAGGTAAGTGAAACAAAAGAGGTTATATTTATAGAGATCACATGATGGTATTTCTTAATACTGTATATTAAAAATAGAGTTTGGATGTATGTATTTGTAATTTTGTAAATTTCAATATATTGAGCTAAACTACTCATTTGGTAATTTTGGAGAGCTCAGATTTGTTAGAAATACTGGAGAATTAGGAGTTAGCGGCAAGTCCTGACATAGGGCAAAGCTAAATATGTGCAAAACAATCCAGAAGCAACAGCTCTTGTGCTTTTTTTCTTGCCTGGTCAAGAGTGTGAAAGACACATTCAGTATTGCTCTCTTCTCTGGATTTGCCAGTGGCACATATATTTACTTCAAAGTAATTTGGGTGAAGAACATTCTGTTCCTTCCTTACTGTGTCTCTTAAAAATCACTTTAGAACGGGAAAATTCTGCTGTGTGGGGAGGCGTATGTTTAAGTGGATTTTTTGTATAATAATTATAAACTTAAAGAATTACTAACAATGCTTAAGGCCGGGGGGGAAATCCAGAAACTACCTGAGCATTACGAAAATCTTCTGTGAAGTCCTTTTCCTTATAACAATCCTCTAAGTATTTTACTTTTAAGAACTGAATTTGCACATCATTTGTCTCCCCTGGAGCTTTCAGAAATCAACTTTTTATTTTAAGTTTTTTATAATTCATGATGATTAATTTATCTTTTTTGTTGTTGTGTTTTCTTACTGATCTTATTTTAGATTTTGGATGTTGAACTAATATTGCAGATAGATGAGTGGGGCAGACTGACAGATGCATTCTTCAGATGAAAAATAGATATCTATATAATTTTTATGGTGGTATTAAAGAGTATAAGATGATTTAGTTGCTTTCTTCTTATACAGAGAAGTTTTTTGAATTCTACGGTCATTAAAATTAATTTGAATACTTTAGGGAACCAGAGATTACTTTTTGTATTTAACTTTTGTGAAGAAGCTGTACGTAAATAGCAAAAACTTTACTGTACATGTCTGCACTTAAAACAGACCAGTAGAACTTTGAAACTTTTATGAATCCACAGACCTGTTTTGTCTTATTTTTCTGGGGTTTTTTTTGCTGTTTACAGCCAAATAGCAACTTTCTTCTTGCGACTTACCGATGCCAAGCAAATACTACGAGACTTGAACTTAAGGTAAAATGCTCCAATATATTTTCCATAATTAATGTTTTATGTAGATATCTGCTTAGGAATGGAGAGATCTCTACCTGGGCTGACTGCTCAGCCAGAGAAAATGATCACTCCAGTTTCTACTGCTGATTGTTTCCTGAGAACCTTCTAGTCCAGGGCTTGTGTTCCTTGATATTGTCTGTAGGGTTTCTAAAGACTTCTAAAATGTGTTACTTCAGAGGAGAGCCTGGGGTCCTCCTTCAGTGTCCCTGAGATGAAAGCAATGGGGGAACCACAGACTGTGAAAATACTTGATTCTGGAGACTGTGTGTGGGATGTGAAGTGGAGAGAGGCGTGGGAAAGCAAGCTCTGGCACTGTTTGTCCTCGGAAGTGTTTAAAGGAAGTTACACTGGGAAGTAACCGGGGAATATACACTGGATTTGTATTTTGGAGGGGAAGCAAATCCAGTCATTCCATGCTTATACTAAAGGCATGTGAATGTTTTGGAGTTTAACAAATCCACCAAATTCACACGTTTGTGGCTATGACCAGGGGAAATAATGGAGGAAATCATGATTAGGAAAATCCTCAAGATGCACACAGGCTCTAGGTTTTCTCTCTGTGTAGTCACCTCGCACTGTAGCCTCCTAATGCGATACGTCTGTGTTTATGTAAAACTCTCAGCCAATAGATTATCATTAGAAAGTTAAGCCTGCATAAGATGCATCAAATGTGAGGAAGTTGGGGGTGGTTATCTGTTTTTTGGTGAAGTTGCAATACTGGACCTAGTGTACAGAACTAAGATTCTTATTTCCCTTCTTAAAACACTATTAGTTTGCTTATTGATTCTGAGCAGATCACTTTATCTCCCTATATCCCAGTTCTCTTCTATTTCAATGTAGGGAAATGACCCTGGCCACCTTTACTGTTGAAAATACTAGGTAAAGAATAAATAATACAAGAAAAATGAATCAAATGCATTCATGACACACAAAAAGAGGGTGGATTTTTTTTCTCTCCCACTAAAAACATTTATAAACTTACCCTTGTGTGTCATCAGAGTGCAGTGTGTCATCGAAAACACTGTACTATCACTCCTGTGTTTGGATCCTGACGCGGTGGATTCTATCTGCACAGTTTCTACTGCCACCTTGCTGCAATATATTGAGGATCTCCAGTGATTTGCACTTGCCACCTGGAGTTCACTCTCTTTTTAGATTTTGTCTGTGCACATGCAGACGGTACAACTTTTAAGTTTTGGTGATTTTATTTCCAAACAGAACTCTTTACTAACTTATTTTTATTAGGAATGTTGAAGTGGATGTCTTCCTGCAAAACACTGCCTTTTGAGTTCTGAGATCCTATAAAATAGGGGACATAATCAAGGTTGTAAAGCAAATCCATACTCTGATTTGCTCTTTTGTTTGTGTAAAGCTGTTTCAGTAGCTCCTCTGCCTATTTTCACAGCTGTGTTGGTGCTATAGGTGGGACACTCCTGTTTCTTCTCAGTTCTGTGTGAGTGGCAGATGTTTTAGTGCAGTCTGTGTAACTGGTCTCAGCAGAGAAGTGATTGACACATTGCTGTCAATCCTCAGAGGCATGGAGAGTGCGTACTGTACCTTGAAGGTGTTTGTACATCCTGCTTGAACTTAATTCTGGCCTCTTAACTTTTCCAAAAATAGCTTAGGGACAACTTTGCTATGAAGAGATGAACACGTATTTTGAAATTCAGTTTACTCTTCTAAATTCCTTGTTCTATTCTTTGCTGCCAACTGCTATGGAAAGTATTTTTTCCCTAATTAAAAAAAAAATGGGGCCACTGAAGAATTAGAAGCAAGTTACAGAACTTTTATTTTAACTGATCAGAATTTAAGTTAGCAGGTTTTCTTTTCTTAGTATGTCATTCATCTAATGTAGCAGCACTTCATGGGACACTGCTTCATCTAGTTTTAAAACATTTGTGATCTGTTCTATTTATAGTGGCATTATCGAGTAAATATAGTACTCTAAATATCCTTGAAATACTACATTCTTTAACATATTTTGACGTGCCACAAATCATGGTAAATTAATCCTTTCCCTTTGGTTTTTGGGGTTTTTTTGCTTTTATTTCTGCAGGTTCGATCGATTGAAGGACAGTATGGGACACTTCAAGCGTATGTAACTCCAAGAATTCAACCAAAAACCTGCCAAGTTCATCAATATCAAATTAAACCCCTTTCGCTTCATCAGAGAACTCATTCTATTGACCATGACAGGTATTTGCAAAGAAAAATCAATGCCTTTTTCTCTTGAAAAACTGACAAAATCCAGCTGAAACAACATTTACTCTATAAACTTAAGTACATCTTTTCTAACCAGTAACCAACAATTTTGAGCCTGTAGTTCCTTTTTATGGGTTTTCTGACAGAAAATGTGGATTTAATGGGTTCCTGCTTTGCTTGCCGTTCTTTATCCTTGTTTTCAGATTATTTTTCATAATAACCTGGGTTATAGTGCAGCCCCATGTGTAAGTAGAGCTGAGGGTGTGGTAGAAAGGAAACTCCCTTACTGTCAGGAACCACGGTCTTCTCAGTTTCAGCCTCATTTTCCTCTCCACCCTTTTAATGCAATTCTTTCCCATAGCTAATTTGGCACCAAGACTCCTTTTGCCCCTCATTCCTCCGCTAGGAACCTACTATTTTATGCAATTTCTACTCGATTTTTTCCCGCCTCAATGAACATCTTGTGTTCCTTGCTTCAAAACAGAACTGAAGGAGGGAAGGAATTACACCAAATGCTTTTACTTAATGTGCAAATGAGCTGCCATTATGCTCTGCCTGCGGTTGACAGCAGGGGAGACTGTTGAGGCTTTTAGTCATATTTGCAGTGTTGTCAGTTACTTGCTTTTGTATTAAGTTTCAGGTTTAACAACTTGAAATGGGATACCTCAAAAACTTCCAATTAGTTTCTTAACCAGCTCTGACATGCCTACCATGAGATAAAACTTGAATGTACCCGTAGCTTTTTGTCTTGAAAAACAGAAAAGCAGAATTAATTTGTAATACATAACTACACAGCAAGATAGGTGACATTTTACTGGGTGTTGATCAAAAGGAAACCACCGTGTCAAACTAAACCTTCTTCCATGTGGATAACCAGTGCACTGATAGTGCCCTTCCTTCATAACTGTTAACCTTTTTTTTGTCTTTTTTTCTTTCTTTTTTTTTAATTTCATAATGATACAGACCCATGAATACCCTGACGCTCAAAGGCCAGTTTAGTTTTGCTGAAATTCACTCCTGGGTTGCGTTTTGCTTGCCTGAAGTGCCTGAAAAGACTCCTGCTGGAGAGAGTGTCACCTTTTATTTTCAGAACACCTTCCTGGGTACACAGCTTGAAAGTACATACAGGTAAAATACAAATACTGAAGTGCAATGTGACTATGCTGGGGCTTTTGTCTTTTTCATTCTTGACCAGTCTGCAAGTGTGTTTCACACCCATACTGCTGTTCATCTCTCCACCCACAGCCCCATCAAAACTCCCATTAAAGAGAACAGGAATCTTTCCTAAACAGGATTGTCAAACGTTACCAGGGTGAGCACTATCCAGTAATGACACAACCTATAATTTGAATAGGGGTTTTCTCGAAGTTGGTCCAAAAAACAAAATTGCCAGGGAGGAAAGCAATATGTTGTTAGGATGGTGGCTTGCTTTTCGAATTTAAAGAACCTAGTTACTAATGTAGTGAAATTATTTTGTAATACCTGTTGTTTTTTAACTTCCTTGTTTTTTGTACTGAGGAGCAGAAATAACTTAAAAGGCATATAATACTCATGCAAGCAAAGTTGTGAATAAGCATTATGCTGAAAACCTTCTTTTTCTGCAACTTCTATTAGGCAAATATTATTTCTGTGTTTAATACTCTATTCTCAAATCAATTAGTTACATCATTTGCTGAAGGAAGATACATGTCCACCTGAAAATGGAACTGTAAAAAGGGGAAAAAAATAATTGCTGTAATTATAGATTCCAACCTGCTCCCAGCCTACCATACGTATTGTCTACTCATCATGTAGAAAGCTGTTGGGTGGTGTATTCTGGGGGAGCAGCAGGAGAGTGTTTTTTCTCCCTTCTGGTATTGAAGCTTGCTGTTTGGCTTCAAGGTATTGCAGCGATAAAACTTAGGAGGAGTAAATACAGTAAGACATCTTGCTTGTGTAACATTAGTGCCGTACAATAAAGATAACTGCTTTGTGTGTACCTGAGATTTGTGTATACTGCTTGGTCTGATTTACTGGAACAAACTGTTGTCTGACAAGGTTACAGTGGGAATAGGGAAGGAGGGAATAGGATAAGTGTGTACACAGCCACCTGGTATATGGAGAATCATTAGGACCTCTAAAAAGGTTTGTCTTCCATTTGGGCATTAATTTACAGACCTTCTATTTTATCATAGGGACAAGTCTAATGCATGCATATGTGTTTAAGTTGGTTCATTTAAAGTTTTTCTTCCTTCACAGAAAAGGTGAGGGATGTTTTAAGTCTGACAACATTTCTACAATATCCATCCTAAAAGATGTGCTTTCCAAAGAGGCTACTAAAAGGAAGATTAATCTCAACATATCATATGGTAAAACTTTCTTCTCTATTTTTCTGTCCTTAATGTAATTTTATATTCTTATCAATAAGTAGCATTAATTTGCTTGTTGGGTTTTTCTTTTTACTCCCTACAGACATAAATGAAGAATCTGTGAGGCACACATTAAAGCTTATCCACCCTAAATTAGAGTATCAGCAGCTGTTGGCCAAGAAGGTGCACTTAATAGATGCTTTGAGAGTAAGTATCTGAACTCCCGTGGAAGGATTTTTATGGGGGATTATGTTGTCAGATGGCAAGCTGTACAGCTCAAGTCAGATGTGTGTCACACTGGTATCTGTTCAGTTTCTGCTCCTAGGGCATGTATTTTTATTATCTGGTCTGATGGTAGACTGGGGCATTTTAGAAGAGGCCTTTAAAACTATTTGCTGTCACAAATTGAGTGATACTTTCAGAGTTTACTTTTACCTTCAGACTTCAGCATGTGCTACGCTTTTTAGAATTGAACTTATTCTAAAAATGAAGACATGGTGAAGGGTTTGAGCCTTCATCAGATGTGATACTGCAAGGGCTGGACTGTGGCATGATCCTGTTGTGGCAGTACTTGGAGCTGGAAGCTGTAATACCCAGGATTTTGAGAATCTCATCTATGAAGTGACAAGTAACATCTGGCATTTCATTAGAAGATTAGAAAATGAAGCACATTGAAAATAACTCTTGCTAGTTTAGAAAGGGATTGTCTTGTCTCTGAAATACTTCCTCCTGTCAGACCCAAGCTTAATTTCTTCTTGCCTTTATGCTCTTCTGATACTTAACTGCTGTTAATTCACATGATTTAAAATGTCTTTGAGGAATTGCAAGTTCATGAAGGAAACACGGACTTCCTGCTACCAGAATACCGCAGCATTTTGGAAGAGGCAGAGCAGCTGCTTGAGGAATACAAGAGACAACCTGCGCATCTCGAGAGACTTTATGGTTTGTTGATCAATCCAACATTTTATTGAAATGCAGCTTAATGTTCAGAGAGCACACTGGGTGTGACTGAAATAGTTACAAAGTTGGTTATTAGCGGAGTTGGAATAATGGGATAAGTGGGTACGCTTGGGTGGCTTCAGG
The DNA here is from genome assembly GCF_001431845.1 of Calidris pugnax. NCBI lineage: Eukaryota > Metazoa > Chordata > Aves > Charadriiformes > Scolopacidae > Calidris > Calidris pugnax. Next base: position 13,988,562 of record NW_015090920.1, read on the forward strand.
ACAACAGTAGGTATGTAAGGATAAATGTCTGTCTGGTCGTACAGCCAAGGCTGCGCATTTACGCAGTGGTTTTGACCATGAAAACCTGTAGTTCGAGGTGAGGCAGTAAAACCTAGCACGTCCTCAAAATGGTTTGTATGCTACTACAGACTTTGAGTAACTCTCCAAAGTTTTTCCAGAATTGTTCACCTGAGAACTTTTAAAACTGATTTGGCATCACAGGCATATCACTGAGATTGAAAAGACCAGAATTACTTGCAAGTGACTTCTCTACTTTTTTGTTTAATAGACAGCTTTTTATATTCAGATGTGCCTTGTCTTTACAGACACAATTGAGGACCATATTCAAGTTCAGGATTACGTTTAAGAATGTATACAAGTTAAATGAGTGATTAAGTTCTGGGCAGTTAAATTTTTGAAAAACATCAGAAAAACAGAGAAATGCACCTGGGGTGGGAGGGAGGCTCGTAGAAGATGATCTAATTTGTGAAGGGAATTCTGTAGCCTCCTCTGGTGTTCCCCGTACAGCTCCAGCTCAGGGAACCTCCGCCAGACACCAGCTGCAAGAAGCCCATGTAGGTACAGTGTCAGCAGGGTCCTCGCTGCCCGACCTGTGACACCCCTCCCTCCTTAGTGTTGCAGATTTTTTTTTTGTAAGGCAAAAACACACACTTTGGAATGAAGCTGGAATCTGGGGGGTTATAATGGCATTTTGGGTTTGTTTAAAAGGGGAAATTATTGCTTAAAATATGAATTTAAAAAGAGTCTTATCTCAGTCTTGAATCAACTGGAATAGTTGGTGTATAATAATGAGTTTAAAGTAGAGATACCTCATCATGAAAACAAGGCAAATAATTCCCTGGATTTTACCTTTGCAGGTATGATCACAGATCTCTTCATAGATAAATTTAAATTCAAGGGCACCAATGTGAAAACCAAAGTTCCTCTTCTTCTGGAGATTCTGGATGGCTGTGATCAAGATGGACTAATTGCTTTTTTTGAGGCTGCAGCCTGACAAGGAGCTGTTTTTTGGTTTGGTTTTTTTTTTCCATTTTAAAATCAAGGCAGTTCAATATCAAGTCTGAAACACTATTTTTTAAAAGAAAAACACTTTTACTCTTTTGTTGTACTGTCCTCTCTTAGGTTTTACTCATATTTATTAAATCCTACTGAATAAATTAGTCAACTTCAGATAAGCTGTTGTGTGTGTGTGCACTGTGCGCGGAGTTTCCATGTGGACAGTGTTCTTCAGCACTGAAGCAAACTCAATTGGATGTAAATACCAAACCTCCTTTTTGAAAAAATGCATGTTCTCAGTGCTGTTGAAGAGCAGGTCGCAGTGGTCTGTTCTCCCCGTCAGGATGTATGAAGATAATGTTATGAAGAAACCAGACTCGGGAGAAATTCACCTCCTGAATGGCTGTGGCTTTTAGACTATAAAGGCAGCTGCTTTTCAAGCTACGCATTACAGGATCACAAAATCTTCATGGTTGGAAGGGACCTTTGACATCATCGAGTCCAACCACAAAAAAAAAAACCCCAAAAAAACCAAAAGGCAAAAAACAAACCACAGGCAGAGATAACCCAACAATCCCGGGCGCTAGAGCATGCCCCGAAGTGCCGTGTCCACATGTTTCTTAAATACCTCCAGGGATGGTGACTCCACCACCTCCCTGGGCAGGCTGTTCCAGTGCCTGACCACCCTCTCAGTACAGTAATTCTTCCTGATATCTAATCTAACCCCCCCCTGCCGCAACTTCAGGCCGTTTCCTCTGGGCCTGTCGTTATCCCCTTGGGAGATGCGGCCAACGCCCCCCCTCTCCACAGCCTCCTCTCAAGGAGTTGTAAAGGGCAATGAAGTCCCCCCTCAGGACCTCATTAATTCTTGGTTGGAGGGTGGGTGGCATTAAACCTGCTCCGCGCTCCTCCCGCCTCAGGGCCCTTCGTTTCCCAGCGCTCCCAGGACGGCTGGAACGGGCCATTCGGGGACTCCCGCCCGCTAGGCCCCGCCCCTTTCCCCTCACGCCCCGCCCCCTTTGGCCCCTGCCGCCGCCCGTAGCCCGCGTGACGCGCCGCGCCCTCCCATTGGCCGATTCCGCGGCGGGGCGGCCGGTCGGCGGGCCGCAGGCCTTCACCATCCATGTGGACGAGCCGGACGGGGAGCGGCGGCGGCGGCGGGGGGGGCCGGCCGCCCAGAAGGTGGAGGAGGATGAGGATGCAGCGGCGGAGCTGGGGCTGAAGGCGGCCGTCTGCGCCCTGGGGGAGCGGCGGCCCCTGGCCACCCTGGGCAACGCCATGGACCTGAGCTTCGGTAGGTGAGGCCCCTCCGGGGGTCCCCAACACCCCCTGCCCCGGAAGGGCAGCGCTGCCCCGGGCTCTGGGTGCGCTCCGCCGGGCCCGGCCCACCCCGTCCTGCTGCGCGGCCCTTTCCCCAGAAAGCGCGGGGTGAGCAGGGTTGTGCCGAGGAGTTAGCGAGGGAACGATTTCTAGAGCAAACTGGAGGAGGGCGGGAGATCCGGGAGCTGTTTGGGTTGCAGGGGGATCTGGTTCGGCTCGGAAGATGCCTTTCCTGTTGCCGAAACCGATTTGGTTCCTTTGAGCTTGCTGTTGTGATACAACAGGTTTTGAATCCAGCAGAGCTATCAATAACTTGAGTCTCTACTCTGCAGTCCTCTGCTCTCTGTAAGCTGCTTTATGCTTTTAATCTTAATAAGGCATAATGGTTTTAAAATAAAGGAGGGTAGATCTATATAGGTGTAAGGAAGACGTTTTTAACTCTGAAAGTGGCGAAACACCGCCACAGGTTGCCCAGAGAGGTGGTAGATGGCCCATCCCTGGAAACATTCAAGGTCAGGTTGAACAGGGCTCTGAGCCACCTGATCTAGTTGGAGGTGTCCCTGTTCATTGCAGGGGGTGTGGACTAGATCACCTCTTAAGGTCCCTTCCAACCCAGACTATTCTATGATCAGTACTTCACAAGAAAAACCAGATTACAGACAAGAAGAGCAGCCTTAGAGCCTCACCCTGCCCACTGCTATAGAGTAAGAAGGAGACTTTACTCAGGTGGAACCTGAGGCTTAATGTACTCTTCTCCCAGGTAATACCCTGTACTGGTGCAAGTGTTTTGAGCTCTTCCCAGTATGTAAGCAATGGGAGCTGTTGGATCCGTTTCCTGTAACACATGCATGAATATCTGAGGGCTGACTTCACCATGGCCCATCTTTGCACTCTCTAAAAAAGCTCTGGTGCTCCAGCCCTGTTTTATGCTGGAATAGCCAAGCTTAGTGTTCACATCTATGTAATAAGGTAACACAGGATGCACTGAGTCCTACATAATCCCATCCCTTTATTCTTAGGGGGGAAGAAGAGAATGGGGAATGGGAAGTTTCCCTGTTGCAGTAATGTGTTGGCTTCCCTAGATCCTCCTCAACTCCCATCTTGTTGAGTGATAGCCTGCCCTTTCTGCCTGCCCAGGAGGCAAGAGGCCCAGCAGCCCTGGAGAGCCACCATCGACATGCTACGAACAGGATAGTTCCTGTGCTGCAAGGGAGTGGTCTGACTGTGCCTGTTTTAACATGGCTATTATTTTCTTCTCAGATTCTCCAAGTATTATGGATATTTCAATAACCTCAGAAACAGAAGAGAAAAAACCAAATGTTAATAACGTGCCAGACTATATTAGTGATATCCATACGTACCTTAGGGAAATGGAGGTGAGCTGCTCTTTTCTTCTTTGCATATAGCTTATGGGCGAGAAATTTGGGTTTGAGAAATGCACCTATTAGTTACTACCACTGTGACTAAATTAAGTCTTGCTGGAAATAGAGAAATAAGATGCTGCTGTGAACACAAGACTGGTTTCTTGTGATAAAGTTGATTGTGCCATGCACTGAGCAGAAGCTGGAAAGCAAGATTATGGAAATACAGCTTACTGATTCTAGACTTACCATTGTTTACTTCTGATCTGTTTAAACTGTGGTAAACAGAGTTTAAACAGTTGCTTTCCTCCTGGCAGTTAGTCCAAACTCAATCTTATCTGTCCTCTAAACCTACAGGTGAAATGCAAGCCTAAAATGGGTTACATGAAGAAGCAACCTGATATCACAAACAGCATGCGGGCTATTCTTGTGGACTGGCTGGTGGAAGTTGGAGAAGAATACAAATTACAGAATGAAACCCTGCACTTAGCTGTGAATTACATTGATAGGTTTCTTTCTTCAATGTCTGTTTTGAGAGGAAAACTGCAGCTTGTGGGTACTGCAGCTATGCTGCTTGCATCGTAAGTGAAATGGCTTAATTTAGAATTCTATCTGCTGGTCTCATACAGATGGAAATCTTGCAGCTATCACGCTTCTGTTGCCTATAGCCAGGCTGGCTCAGGAGGGCTTCACACTGGAAGAAAAACCAGGCATTATCCACCTGAAAGCTTGGCAGTTTGTATGGAACTCCTCAAGCAAGGTTCTAGGCTGGCTTTATAGCTTGCCCTAGTGTGAGGATTCATTATTTCTAGCTGCAGCAGAAGCAGGCTTATAAACAGTATGTAAGAGAATATGCACAAGGCATGTGAAAATAAAGTTTTGCTTGTGCCAATTATTAGTTTAGGGACTTGTTCTGGTATTTCAGTGCCTCTGAGTCCCAAATTGTTTAGTGCTAAAATATCAGCCTATGGTAGCTCTGTAATTTCAAATTCTGCTGATTCAAGAGCTACGGAACCAAGTGCAGCAAACTTATTTGGTAACAGTGCTCAGCTACTTCACAAGTCAGATTTTAAATTTGCATGCTGGCTTTCATTAAATGTTGCTGGTTGTCTGGTTTTCTAGTACTCAATTATTTGCTCACATCTTTCTCCTGGCAGAAAGTTTGAAGAGATCTACCCTCCTGAAGTAGCAGAGTTTGTCTACATCACAGATGACACCTATACCAAGAAGCAGGTTCTGAGGATGGAGCACTTAATTTTGAAGGTTTTGTCATTTGACTTGGCAGCTCCAACGATCAACCAGTTCCTCACTCAGTATTTCCTCCATGAGCAGACAAATGCTAAAGTGGAGAGCCTGTCAATGGTAAGTAAGAATTACTGGCTTGGCCTGTGTAACGAGAGAGTTCTGTTACTATTAATGCACTTTACAAGCTCCGTTTCTGAGTCCCGGTAGAAAAGAAACGAAATGGTAAATGATTCTTCAGTCCAGGCTTCCCTGATTCCAGCTATTTTTAGATGTGTGTCTTGGGGAGAGTTCTGGAGAGTGTGCGCGCTGTGCTGTGTACTCCTCCAGAAGTGGTGCTACACCCCTGGAAACTAACACTCCTGTTGCCACTCACCGTTTGAGACACTCCGTTCCGATCTCAGGCAGGCATTTGGTTGGGCTCAAGCATGCACACTTACTCAGTGGGCAGAGATTAATGAACTTTAATAACAATGGTAGATAATAAAAGAGAAAGTAAGTGGAAACTAGTAAAAGCTGTTCCTCCAACTGATGGCAGGATTGGAAGCTTAAATTACGGTCCTAGTGCAACTGCTAAATGCTCTTCTACTTCCTTGGGGAAGGAGATGATTCCCTTTCTCGTTTCCCTTGCAGTACCTCGGGGAGCTGAGTCTAATTGATGCTGATCCTTACCTGAAATACTTGCCATCAGTCATTGCTGCTGCAGCATTTCATCTAGCAGGCTATACCATCACTGGACAAACTTGGGTACGTAGCGCTAAAATTGAGCCTTCATGGAGCTTTATGCATCTTTAGTGTTGTTCATATGCGGTTCTGAATTCTGGGGCCAGGACTGTAGGAATCTGCAGCCCCTCTGCACCTCCAGGCTGTTAATTTCAGATTGTTGCCTGTGGTATTTGGAAAATGGGGACACACACACACATGTTTTCTCAGTATCTACTGATACACTCTGTTCTGGTGATCCTCCTCAAAGCTGTAAGCAGCTTCCTTCTGATGAAGGATGGGGTGGTAAGAAAGCCTAAGTGCTGGAGGCAAGGAAGACTTGCTTAGAATACGATAATTATCAGGATTATTGTAAATCTACATAAACTGCTTAAACCTGAGCAGTGAGCATTAAAATACTTTGTGCTTTAGAAAATAGCGCTCTGCTAATCTATTAGAACAACAGAGTTTCAACAGGAAGCTAAAAACTCCACCAGTGGCCATCAGCGTAAGTGAGCAGAAAATTTCAAATAGTCCCTCTTCCTTTCCTTTTTCCCCTCAGCCTGAATCCCTGTGCAAAGTAACAGGCTACACCCTTGAAGACATCAAGCCTTGCCTCCTGGACCTACACAAGACCTACCTCAAAGCAGCACAGCACACACAACAGTCCATAAGGGAAAAGTACAAGAGTACAAAGTGAGTATCTGCGGAGACGTACGATAAGCTGGTGTGTTGTCCATGTAACTGCTGAGCAGGGGGAGGGGGGTTGATGCATCCTGAATCTTCAGTCAGACTCAACTAACCAAATCTACCACCGATGCAAAATAGCGACAAGGCTCCCCAGGTTTTTGCACAACGGTTTGTTGAGCAGTACTTTGTGTTCACCAGCAGGTGAGGAACTTTCTTGATGTTCCTACAGTTGGTAGGCAGGAGATGGTACCTAATGCTCCTAAAAAATAACCTGGGTTGGCATGGCAGCCAACAAGCCCCCAGATGTTTCCTGCCTTGTGAGTGATGTTCCTTGCTGCAGTACGTACGCTGTTCTTTATGGCAGAGGGCACTTTGAGCAAGATGACATCCTGCATCTTTTTTTTTCCCCCCTGTCTAGGTACCATGGAGTATCGCTTATTGACCCGCCAGAGACACTAAACTTATTGTAATAATCAAGAGACTGATCTTTTTTTTTTTAAAAAAAGATGTATATTACAGGAAAATGATGTACAGTTTTGAAACATGGTTCAAAATTCTAGATGGGATCACTCAGAATATTAATGCAGGTTTTAACGAGCTTAATTATGAATTTAGTTTTATTTGGTTTTACTGTAAATCTTTTGTACATGCTCGACTGTTTAGCTGGGGTTTTATAAAAATGTTGTCTTCAAGCACGGAATTAACCAGGCAGACCAAGCGCAGTCCGAGACTGCTGATCTAATAATAGACTAAACATGAACATTAGCAGTGCATTATAACAGTAGGGCTGCTTCTCCTTCCAAGTAAGAACAACTTGAACTCCACAGCAGTATTTGTAGCATTTTTATACTGTGTAGTTTAAGCTGAGATTTAATATAGGTCCAAATTGTGGCTTAATGGCTGGAATACTGGAACAAACTACATAGCGCTGGGGAGAAGGCCTTGCTGGAATTGGCTCTCGTGAAGCTCTTTAGGATGAGCCACTTACTGGAAGCCTTGATTGCTGTCTCACATACTGTCAGGTCTCCCATCAGGTTAAAGGCTGAACTCCAGGGCAAAATCCAGAACACCAGTTCAGACTTCTCTCTTCCAGTATGTAGAAAATGGTCTTGCTATAGGTATTTTCTAGTCAAAGTGTAAAACATACTGATTTTTAAAACTGTGGAGTTCTTAACTGATGTGTTAGCTGTCCCAAAAGCCCATTGATACCCACTGAAAAAGATGATAGTCATCAGTCTGCTCACCTCGTGCCTCTTCAGGGGCGGTGGAGGGAATAAACTGCAGGAGGCTGAACTACTGCTCTGTGCCCTCAAGAAGAGGGAATGTCTCCTGGGGTAGATGTGCTACACGCAGAGTTCTGTACATCCCTCTTGCTTGGAAAGGGTTCCTCTGCGGCATGCAGCAACAATGTAGACCAAGTGGTCTTCTTTTTCCTTACTTCTGGAACTGTTACATGAGCAAACTAGCACATAAATGTCCACTTGTTCTAACGCCGATTACCTTCAAACCCGTGTAAATGGAGCGATGCTGCCCTGTACCTGCTGTTCTTTGCATGTCAACCAGTAAGTGCATGGAAGTGGATTTAATTAAGCCATTTCCAGTTTGGCTAATAAACAGTTTTTTACATCTGATGCTGGTGGTCTTGCCAATACCTTAAAACCACTGAGGAGCAGTTCTGGCCATCTTCAACTGGCATTTGTTTCTAAAGCTCTTTGGCAAGGGTGAAACCTGCACCACCTTAACTTGAAGCTGACTCAACGCTGCCCATCTGGGTGGCTGGACAGCTGGCAGGTAGCAGCATCAATTCCTCACAGATGTCAAACAGCTGCTATGGTGTGGGCTATTTAAAATACATTTAAAAAAAAAAATCATCAGCCCTCTGTCGAGCTGACAAACAGGTGTTAAGGTGAGATTACTCACGTGTCTCAACTCAGTAATTAAAATCTTGGGTGTTCTACCCCCACCCCTGCTCTGTAGCCTGAGCCTTCCACAAAACACCTCAGTTACAAACCCTCGAGTCAAAACTAAGGAATGCAACTACTTGGCTGCCTTTTTTGGCCAACCTGAGCTTTTTAGGATGCACTTTGACTTTTCTGTGTGTTCTAATTTTTAACAAAGAACCATATTTCATTGGTCTACTGTGTTCTCCAACAGCCTTTATTTGGCTTTTCAGTAGGTTGCCACTGAAAAGCTGAAACTAGTTGGTGAAAAACCCCAGTGTATCATGTTTGGTGCGTAGCATTAGGAATGCAGGAGAGGAGCTTGTAGGTAATGCTTGTAGGGAACACCTTTGCCACAGCTGTGACATCGGGTTGTGACCTCGGAAGGGCAATTATTCTTTGAAGACTATAGAGCACAGCGCTCCTCCTGACAAACTGGGTTCTGCCTTCCCCTTCTTTAATGGTGGGTGCTGGAAACTTTCCAAGACTGCTGAGAACTATGAAGTAATGTAAAGGTTTGGATGATTGCAATTATGGATTATTTTCCCCAGAATAAAGTAAGCAGCAGTTCTTAAGTGAAAGGATGACAGTGGTTTATAGAAATAGTTTACTGCTTAATGAGATGTCTCCTTGCTCTGTTTTCAACGGAAGTTGTTTGTTACTGTTCCCATAGCAGAGAAACATTCTCCCCTGCTCCCTGAGCTTTGCTTTCAACATACCAATACAACTTCCTCTGCAGCCTAAAAAAATGCTTCAGTCCTGGGCTGGCAGCTCTGCCCAGTTATGATCCATGTTCCTCCTTCCTCAGCAACAGCTCTTGCTGCTGCCAGTACTGTCTTGTTCCATCTTCTCACTTTCCAGTCGGTATGGGATGATTCCAGTTCTTGCTACTAAGCTTTGAACAAAATATCCCACATTATGCTGTACTACTGTTTTGCCTTCCCAGTTTACACTTACAGCCTTTAAAAATAAAGCCTCCGAGGAATCTGGGGTATGAGGTGTTATGTGTGATGAGAGACACAGCACTACAAATACCGGTCTTTTTCCTGAAGAGGTTTAAGGTCTCCTGGTACTGCAGAACTTAGAAGAAACTGGATCTTCACCTATTCTCGTGTTCCCAACAGTGACTCTGGGCTGGAAGGACTGACACTGAGAAAACACACTGGGTGAAGGGGGCTTTGACAACTTGATTAAGGCTTTCTGTGGCTGGGAGCAGTTTATCTTTTTTTTTTTTTAACATTAAATTCTAAACCCGATTTGGGGAATGCAGTATCTGCAACAGTAACTTCTCTCCTGTTCATATCTCATGAATACTAAGGTCACATGTAAAATAGTCCTGTTTTGCTCTTGTATATATGTGCACGTTTCTGGTTTGACTTGGTTTTTGAACAGAACAGCTGGATCAGGTATTTTGGAAACCTCATCTCTTTGCTTTGCCCGACTCTAAATCCCGAGCATCATTCTTCAAATACACTTCAAGAAACATTCCTGTCTGTTGCATGTAATATTTAATTAAACTTTTTAAGAAACTCTATTGCTGAAGTATGAGTTGCTTCTCTATGAAAGTTTTGCAGTAGTTCTATGCTGTTTTGTTAAATATATGCATTTCTGTTGGTTCTTACACAAAGCGGTTTCAGTGACAGGGGCAAGAAATTTCAAGTCACAGCACACACCATTTTCCCCTGCGAAAAACATTCCGGTGTGTGACAGGAAGGTCTGGCAATAGCTACCTTCATTAACAGAAGCTTTCCCTGGCATTAAATTGGGTCTGACCTTTTACCACCTGAGCTCTGACTGCACAGCTCCCTTCAATAATGGCAGAGGCTGTTAAAACTGCATCTTACCGCCGCAATTCAAGTTGCAGAACTTGAGTCAAGTTTAACTAGTGAGTTTGCTGCTGCAGCTGGATATAAACCACAGAATTTCACTTACATGCAAAATTTTTTTTTATTTAAAGCTGTGTACAATATTTTTATAAAATATACATAAAAGCAGGACCAGAGATGGGGTGGGAGGAAATAAAATTATCTACAAAAATAAGTTCAGTAACAATGAACCCAATTATACAGCATTTCTGAAGGAGGGATGACGGCTTTAATAAGCAGCTCTCTTCTTTTTTCTCCTTTTGTTAAACGCTTTCTTACTTGCATTTTCTTGCTTCGTATTGGTCTGTGCTCTGCAAGCAAACAACATTTGAATCAAAGAAATGTACTGAGCAGTTTTATTTCAAAAGAACACAGGCTGCTCATCATCCATAGCCTGGCAACCATCCACCACCCTCAGTGCAAAGTTCAAACATAGCACGTAGAAAGTGTCCTACACCCACCAATGCGGGTGGCCATGGTTAGTGTAGGGATGCAGCAATACATCTCACTGACTGGAGATCAAATGTAAGATGCTGCAGGGCAGCATGTAGAATCTCTGCAGCATCTTCAAGGAGGAGTTGATTCAAATACATTAATTTGCTATCCCTTTGGAGCGATTAAGATTAGTCAAGTATCTACCCATTTCAGACAGCTGCAGGTGAGCCAGGACCGGCCTCCTAGGACAGGAACAAACTGGTCTAGGTGTCAACTTCCTCACTCTCAGCTATCTCTGTAGTCCCCTTGATCAACTGAGGCCTTTCTTGGCCTTACCAAAATCCTGTGCTTCCTGAAAATACACCTAGTTTCACACGACAGTTACCTTGTTTTCCTCGGTAGTTCCTGTGGTTCCAGAATGACAACTTCTTCCTCTTCACTGTCAGACACTACAATAGGTTCATCTGAAAAAAACAAACCAACCAACCCACAAACTGGTGATCAGTTTTGTACAAACAACTTCTGCAACTAACAACTGCAGCATTTTTAAAGAAAGATTCAGGGTGGCCAGCATTTAACTTCGAGCCGTCCATCTACACAGAAATCAAGTTATCTTTTGAAGAAAAGACAAGATACCAGGTGAAGTGAAAGTAGCAAATGGGTGCAAGTCCCAAGCGGAAAGTGGCTACAATGGTTCCCCTTCCTTGCCAAGGACTTTTTTCACATTTGAATTCTGGACTGTTTAACAAAGTGGTATAACAAGTGTCTCTGCTATCAAGATAAATCCTTACCCTTCTTAGTTTCCAACATTGTACTTGTATCCTCAGTTTCCATTTTCTGACATTCAAAAGCAGTAGCTTCACTTTCACCTTCCTCTTCTGCTGCTTCCTCCCTGTCAGATTCTTCCAGGTCTCCCCAGGAGTTCTCTATTCCTTCCCCAATTTGGGCTGTCCCAGGAGTGTGCAATATTGGTGTGGTAGAACTGAAGTAGTTAAGGAAAATCTTGATTTGCCAGTAAACTCTTTGTATTCTGAGAGCAAACCAGCTGGGTTTGAAGCTGTCTCTCTTCTCCCGAGGGGAGAACATCCTTAAAGGGGAGTTGAGAGAAAGTACTACTTCTCCAGTTACTGTAACAGTCACTGCAGACCTCAGTTTTGCACTTTACGCTAGGAATTAAGTTACCTAAAAGCAGTCAGAACCAAAAATGGTATGACGCTGATGTTTCCTCTGAAGGCTGTCAGGCTACCTAAGCTGTGAGGAACCTTGGATGTGTGTTTAGCTCCTAGTGCAGGGGGTGGGAAGCCTGATTTTCCCCTAAATAATACAACAGAAAAGATACACTTCTGAAGGAGGGTCAGCTTTTGTGATGATCTCTTCAGCTTGTTCTTCCACATTGTTAGTATCAACAGCAGCACTTTCCATTTTGAAGGCAGTGATCTTTTGATTCGGTATAGATTCTGCGAAGCCAAACTTCCCACCTTCTTTCCTAGTCATTCAGTGACAGACATTATTTCAGGATGTTTCACACTTAAAAATGCTTTCTCTTTTCAAGTTCAAATATATAAGTGCTTGCTATTTAAAACAAACACTAGTGAAAACAATTTGCTGTTCAGACTACAGGTTGACATTACATTTTAGTATGTTTCTTAAAAATACCTATTTCCCTTCTTTTCCAAAACACTCACCGAGCTTTCTGGTCGTTCTCCAAGGCTTTTTGAATTAGTTCTGTTATTTCTGCAACCTTAACAGCTGTTATTTTACTGCATCTCAGAACCTGTTATACATACAGCAACACTTTACAATCATGAAAGCACGATGTTTTTAACTGTAAAACATCACAGGAGTCACAAACACTTAATAAAATATGGCACCTTAGTATTAGTAGTTAGTGCTGGATACACTACGAGTTGATGCCACAGGTTCAGTAGCCTCTAGCTACTCATGGCAGTGCAGTCTGAATTAATTTACAGACTCCCTCAGCCAAATCTCAGGGGAAAAAAACAAAAAACAAGTTTTGTATCTGACCAAACAATGTTCTTTTTCTACATCTCTTCTACAGCGTGCTGCACAGTATCATCCGCTTCCACTAGGACTAAAAATACATAATCTTTTCCAATTATATCAGACAGATAATTGATTTCTTAGCTTCCAAATGTCAAGGGTATTTCGCTATCAAGATTCCAGCACGGGAACTAGTTTACATACAACAGAGAGACTGGTCAAAGCAAAGATTTACCTGATCCTTTACCAGCATAATCCCTCCGCTGGACTGCATGGTACAAATTTCACGATGTTTATTCATGGCAATTACAAGGACGCCATCCATTACACGTTCCTCACGCTCACTTGGATCCACCAATAAATAGGTCCTAGATTCAAGTTTAAAAGCAACAGTAAAAAATTGTGGCAAGTTACTACCCTTAAAAAGAAATTTAAAATTAATTTGTTTATGTATTAATAATTATGGGTATACCCTCCTCCCAAAAGTTTTCTATGCCATCTGTGGAAAGCTACTGGTTAGTTACACTGTGCAGAACACAAGTATCTCCCCATGGCATCCCACTTCAGATAAAATGTCTTAAGAAATTGGCTTGCCAATATAAATACTTTTTGGACTCTTTTATGTTTAAAATCAACTCTGCAGAATTGAGAATAAGCTGCTCCTCTCAAAAGACTTAAAAATCTTACCCTTGCTGGAAGAAGGCAAAACTGACGCAAATAGGCATGTGGTGGATGCTCAAGGGGACAGGATTGCGCTCCTCAGGAGTATACTGTGAGAAGAATTGGCCCAGAAGACAATTATTTATGAAACACATTTAATTTTAAAATGAGGTACTGTACAAAGATATTTAAAGAAATACAAAAAGAAAAAAGCTAACAAACGTTTAGTTATCTAAACATTAAAAAAATTCTTTTTAACTCTTCTTGTGCAGTTCTTACTGTTTACTACCTACGTAGGTAAATACAGTGCATTCATCAGCCTTATACTTGATTTGATTGAAATACTGTAAAATACTTTTACAATTCGTCATTGTAGAAATGTAACAGTAATCTTTTACAATCAGTATTACCATGAACTGAGGTTGATAAAATTCCGAATTCAGCAGGCTTCCCTACTATCCTTTCACATTTCAAAGCCCTACAACATAGGTATCTCAGAGTTTAGCTGCTTACACAAACACCTTTTAGACAGAAGGAAATAGCTACCTGCGATGCCACAACATTTATCTGGTACAACTTACCACAGTTACTTCCTCTCCTTGCACAGACACATCTGGTCTGCGAAAATGACAGAGGGCTACAATTCCTGCTATGCTGGCAGCATCAATAATGTTCCCGTCGTGATTTAACAGGTGCAGGTCCAGACGGATTTGCCAAACCTGAGAAAAAACATACGGAACTGCTTGGTAATTTGTGACACAATTCTACGGAAGTTACTGTTTTTCAAAACAACTTCATTTTTTGAACCCTAAAAAGAACCACCATTTATTCTTCAGGGCTTTGCTTAGGGAGATGAAAGATCCCGGTCTATTTCAGGACTCTCAGTGTGCTAGATTTAATTGTCACAAAATACATAACACTTAAGTACAATTCAAACTTTATTCTGCAAAGAAATATTCAATTGTGCAGGATCCCAACGACTTCAGAAAGCCTATGTATACTTTTAAGGTAAAAACACCTGTAAAGTCACATGCGTGGATCTTTACATTAACCTAAAATCAGAATTTCTAGTTTCCAAAACAAAACAGAGACCACGTTAAAACCACTTGAAATTAGTAGGTTTTCATACCTTTTCACCAGCAATAACGCAGAGAGATTCAGTATCTATACACTTGGAATTTCTCAGGCATCGTTCTATTAGTCTGTTCAGTCTCACCAGTAAATCTGTCTGTCTGTCAAAACAAAGTTAACCCCAATTGAATATGATTCGCGCTTTATGCTCACACAACAGTGGCTCCTCTCATCATCCTTGCTTAGTCTTTTTAAGAAAGCTACATACCTGCCAGGCTCAAAACCAGGCGCAGCCATTGGTGAGAGCTCAAGATTGAAGAAAAGTATACCTTCTGTAGGCCGATTTGGCTTGGGGGGAACAAGTTCACATGAGACTTGTGCAAGAACCCTGCAAAGGTAAATAAACCACTAATTCACTGAGTTTAACAAGAAAAAAAACTCCTACCACTACAAACAAAATACGTATTTTGAAAAGTATGGAGCGGGTCCAGAGAAGGGCAACAAAGCTGGTGAGGGGTCTGGAGCACAAGTCTTATGAGGAGAGGCTGAGGGAGCTGGGGGTGTTTAGTCTGAAGAAGAAGAGGCTGAGGGGAGACCTTATCATGCTCTATAACTCCCTGAAGGGGGGGTGCAGAGAGGCGGGGGTCGGTCTCGTCTCCCAGGTCATAGGAGATAGGACAAGGGGAAATGGCCTCAAGTTGTGCCAGGGGAGGTTTAGATTGGATATTAGGAAAAATTTCTTCACAGAAAGGGTTATCCAGCATTGGAATGGGCTGCCCAGGGAAGTGGTTGAGGCACCATCCCTGGAGGTGTTCAAAAGACGGGTCATTTTTTTATTGTTTATTTCTTATTTATTTTTTTGTCAGAGTTAGGTTGATGGTTGGACTAGATGATCTTTAAGGTCCCTTCCAACCTAGATGATTCTATGAAAAAGCAGGCGTTTAGGCTTTTAGTTTGTATTTCTCACTCCTGACAGTTTCTCATTCAGTGCCTGTCATACATGTGTATGGTCAACAACTGAGAGAACCAAATGTAGGAATTAGAGCACAGAACAAGAGACTCAAGCACATGAGAATCTATAACTAAATGTTTATGTAAGTGCCTATATATGCTTTTTCACACACAAAAAAGGGCTGCTTGATTTGTGAAGGAGTGGAGGAGGGCAAAATGTAATGTGAGATCAGCAAACATAGGGAGGAAAAATTATGATAATTTTGTATTTTGTAAATTATTTGTAATCGACAACCAACACGGAAACTCCATCGCTCCCCACCGCTCCTCCACGGTCTTAACCTTGAATTGCTACCACTTTCAGGCTTCAGTCCTTAAAATCTGTTCCGTGAGACGGCAGCGGGCTTTCAGCCTGTCCTCCGCCCGCCTGCTCGCCCCCCGCACCCACCTGGTCTTCCCCAGCTCCACGATGCAGCAGCCGTAGTCGGCTCCGAAGGAGATCCGCACGTTCCGGTAGTCATAGCACTGCCGGCCGTCCAGGCGCTGCGGGCCCAGAGACACACACACCGGGTTAATGCGCCATAACCGGGACGGGGGGGGGAGTCCGGCCTACCCCCGGACGGCGGCAGATGGAGACCCGCGCTAGCCGCACACCCTCCCCGGAGCGGGGAAGGGAAAAGGGAAGGGGAAGGGGAAGCCAGCGCCGCACCTTCCTCTCCTCGATGGCGCGCAGGAGGAAGCGCCGCTCGCAGTTGGAAAGCGGCGTCGCCTTCATGGTGGACCCTGAGGCGCGGCGCGCGATGGAGCTCGGCGACCGCGCGCAGCGTTGACGTCATCACCACGCGGCGGCGACGGCCGGGCGGTGGGTGTGCCGTGCGCAGGCGCGAGCTCCCCTCAGTGTTGTTCCCGCCCACAGGCGGCTCCCCTCAGAAAACGCCCCGCCCACAGGCAGCTCCCCTCAGGGCTGGCCCCGCCCACGGGCGGCTCCCCTCAGAAAACGCCCCGCCCAGAGGCGACTCCCCTCAGAGCGGGCAGCGCTCTCTTGAAGGGGTGTCGTTGCCGGTATAACGCGCAGCCCTTGTTACCGTTCCTAACAGGTGGGCACAAGGGTCTGCTTCACCGAAGAGCGGGGCCTCGGAGGGGGCTGTTGCAGTAGCCGGTCCCGTCGCGGCCCTCCCCGCGCCTCTTCAGAGGTGCCTGTGGGCCGTTGGCAGAGGGCCGGGGAAAGCGTCTGGAATTGAAAAAGCGCGCCTCAGACATTTCGAGTGCCCAGCCTTCAAGGTGTGTGTGCTCCTGCGGCCCCTGGAAAACAGCCAGGGTGGTGGCCTGAGCAAAGCAGTTAGTGCTGTAGGCCAAAATGCAACAAAAGCTTCAAATTTATCAGAGGAACAGCCTTCCCTGATGTTCCGAAGTACTGGCTGTAAGTAAAAGCTCGAGGCTGTGAGTGAAAACAAGTGGCTGTTATGCTTAATTTGGGTTGAAATGAGAAAATGGATTACTCTATCTTCCCACCAGTCGTTAAACCCCAGACGCTCTGACTTTTCTCACACAAAATCGTTGAAATATCTCAAGTTATATTATCTTTTTAAACCTTGTTAACCCTGAAGTTCTAGTGCAAACTAAAATTGAGTCACATTTCAGAAACTTAAGTTTTGTGCAAGTGGGGACAGTGCTGTCTTGATTTTTCCATGCTGGTTTTGTATTTTCAGATTAGGATAAATGAATATCATCACAAGTATTCAGTGTCAAAGTATATTGATGTGATTACAAAAAGGGCCTCTTGCTATAGGGACAAAAATAAGCAAATAGTTTTTCTGAGTGGCACTGCATGTGAAGCAACAATAAGGAGCAAGCCAGTGTTAAGGCTTGCAGCTTTTTCTCTAGCCACAAATATGATAACGCTTGGCATAAGATTGTCTCTCATTGCAAATACATGGCTGATTAGGTATTTTCATTGGAGCTTAACTGGCAGCCCTTAGGTAGAAATTATGTCTGGTTTTGCTTTTTATATTGTTTAAGTTCAGTGATAATATTAATTAGTGAAGGTTTGGGGTTAAATTCCAGGTGCTTTGCAATCACTAAGAAAAAAATGCTTCTGTTGAGACCAAGTTTGCTCCATATTAGTAGCCCAAAGTCCTGTTGGTGCAGTTTTTCACATGAAAAGTGAAGGCTAGGTACCAATTCCTTGCAATCATTTAAGATTTGATAAGTAGGAAATTATTTTCTAAGTGCTAATTTTAATCTCGGAGCTAATTTCTGAGTTATGTGCAGTTGGGTAAACTGTTAATCAGTGTCTAAATCAGAGAAAACGAGTATATTTTGAGTTGTTTCATGTGTTATTAGCAGACATAATGTCTAAAATAAAGTTTGGGAAACATTTGTGGAAATATTTTGGCAAATATGTAAGATGAACAACAAAATGGCAGACTTCTGAAAGTAGTGGAATGCAATCATAAGTTTTGTATTTTGAATGTCTAATTTAAACTTTTTCCCCAAGATATTGCCATAATTAATTTCCTGTCACACGTTTTTGCACTGAAGTCTTTATGTTGCTTTCCACAGAAACTCACTACAAATTTCAGACACTTCAGTTGCATTGGCGAAGTATTACAATTGTTCGCATATTCAAGTAAACCCAAACTAAAGCAAAAAATTAGCACTTCGAATACTTTTTCTTATCTCTTTTGTGTGCTGTCATTTTGTATTTGTCTGTATACTTATTTGAAGCCCATTTTGACCCTTGTTGTAAGTCATAGTATTTGCAGGAAGCAGGATCGTGAAATATTTCTGTCATTTTATAATATAAAAAGAGATCTGAAATCTTTTTACGTGTCAATGAGCAGAATTTGCTTGGTAAATACAGTCCTGCTATGTTGCTTTTTGAGCGGATATTGGGATGGTAAAGTCTCCCATGAGGAGCATAAGCTGTTTGTTCAATGCTGCAAAGTTGTGCTTTATTTTAATGAGATGTCTTATTCCTCAGAACCTGAGTGCTGCATGTGCTCAAAGGAACTGATGTTAGTTCAGTTAGTTAGGAGCAGTATTAAGTGTTCTATATGGCATGCACAGCTCAAGTGGCTGAATGGAAATTAACTAGATGATTATTTCCTTACTGCTGTTTGTTTGTAAATTCCATTTAAAGGGCCATCCACTAAACCTCACGAAATCAGTGAGGTTGCAGAGGTTTCACTAGATGCCTGGTCTGGCAGGCAGCCAGATCATTAACAGTAATGACATGCAACAAGGAGAGATCCCTGTTTGAATTGCAGAATCATGGTTCGGTTTGGGTTTTTTTGAGCATTTCAAAGGAAAGGTGGTGGGACTTAGTACCTTAGCAGTGTACTAGTAGTGCTTTACTCTGCCCTTTGACAGCCTACTGTAGTAAGACAGAATGCATGCTGAAAACATTAGCATTGGTTTATGCACTGAAAAACCAAACGTGTATTGGAGAGCAGGCAGAGACCATACAGGCACGGTGAGGCTGAATGTACGACCAGGGAAGGCTTTCTCAGAAGTTGTGTCTTGCTTGATTACAATGCTAGGGACAGCGATACAAGCACTACTTCTCTTCGATGAACCATCTCCACCTCTGTTACAGTAACGCACAAAAATCCAATTTACCCCAACTTACCTTACTACTTATTTCCACCTTTTGCTCTGTTCCTCTGGTTTTCTGTTTTGGGTTTTGTTTTTGGTTTTTTTTTTGGAGGGGGGAGAGGGAAGGAAAGTGCAACTCACTGGCTAAGCAGAGAAGTGTAATGTTGGCAATCACTATCATGAATAAATTAGCAATTATTGAAGAGGTGAGTGAGACCATCTACTTTTTTTAGAAGAAATGAACTCTGAAGACCTGACCTTTGTTTTCACATCTTTGATTCACAAGAATATCGGGCTCGTTTCAGGATCTTTTCTTCTTATTTGCATGGGTTTAAAGGAGGGTAGACTCATAGCCTAATTGCTTACTGTCAGCTCCATTTGGAATCATTTGTATTTGTGCTCCAAGTGAGAGAAGTGGAACATTAGTATTTGTATTCAGTTCCATCACAATGGGCAAGCAATTGAATTTAAGCATTTTTCAGCTTAGCTTGATTCTGGTAGCTTCTACAGAAGAAGTGATGGGATGGAATTTTGCACTTAAATAGGGCATTCTGCACCTCAGTAATACAGCAGTTCGGATATTGATCAGAAAAGGGCTTCCTTGAGTAGCTTAGCTTTCACTGTGTTACTTAGCATTTGGCTTTTCTCGGTAATGATAAATTAATCCATTTTTCTTGGTTCTCATTCACTAGCATGATTTTGTTTGCATTTGCAGGTTTTGCAAGAGAATGGCAATACTTAAAATTACTTTGATACTCTTGAAAAAATGTTTGTATTGCCTGCCTCTTGAGAAGGAGGATTGAAATCTGGAAATAGATGTATTACTCAACAAATCAGTCACATGGGTTAAAATGTACTAATCTTGCAAGCTTTATAGACAGATGAATTTTTACTGTAAGTGATTGCTCATTAGAGCAGTCCAAATGAAAACATTTTTGTTTTGTGAAACATGGCAGTCATTTTCATTTCAAAACGAAACAATTTTTCATGAAACTCTTCAGTTACTATCAACAACCTTGGAAGGGTTTGTGTTGTTTGTAGGGCCTTCTAAACTATGTTACTCCCCATCAATTACAAAAATGTCAACTTGGGCATATGCTGACATTTGTGCTTGGGACTCGAGTGGGAAAATTTCCTCTCCCGGCGAACTGTGATGTGCCTCGATCTATCGGGCTCGTGGCAACGCGCCCTTTGGCATCACTGCTCTTGACAGAAGTGAGTGACTGAGCGTTTAGGCTGGTGAGGAGTTGCAGTCTTGTTGCTTAGTAAATCATAGCAATACTTTTGTTGTTTTTTTTTCCACAAAGTGGTTTTATAACAGCTTTGATGAAAGTATTTTCGAAGGAGTCACATTTTTTACACTACACCAGAACATTCAACAGTGTTGTCAATCATTTGCATTAGGTTTCCTTGCACTAATACATGTTCTGTCAGAAACATTTCTGGAAGTGCTAAACCTTTATTGCTGAGGAGGAGGTGGATTTTTGCTTCTGATGCTCATCCTGTGTAAGATGATTAGTAGACAGAGGAGTTGATGGTGAACTTCAGGAGGAGCTGGATGTGATTCCAGGGAAACCAACTTGCATGCAGGAGCTGGAAAGCAGCTGTCTCCTTTGATTCATGCCATCTTCTTTGCACAAAGTTCACTTTGCAGATTTTGTGCATTCACGTGTGCTAGGAAGGGTAAAGAATTTCATGCACAAATTAAGCTGGCATAAAATCACAGCACTGGAAATCTGAAGCAGTCTACATGGAAAATAAAGTCAATATAATTGGTTAATGAAATAGAAGTTGAGCAATTACTGCATTTTTGTACAGTGAAAAGCAGAGTTACAGTTGTTATCAAGTAATCGAAATACTCTGGGTGTTTGAAACCAGAAAGAAAAGGAATGAGTGTTTTACACTGCAGAGTGAATAAATGAGTGAATAGATCACAGGCACTTAGGCTAAAGCAGGACTTGTCAGAAAGAAGAGCCTAATGATCTATTGTGCCCACATAGAAGTGCTTCTTCATTTGAGATGAATGCTCTGTAGGCTGAAATACTGAATTGGGTTATCTTACTGAACTGAGCCATGAGGGAAAATCACATTTGAGGACTGAAGAAAAAAACAAACTTCATCAAAATCTCAGCTTCTTGACAGCAAGCTTCCAGCAACCACATTTTATGGCCTAATAAAAATAAATAAAAAACTGATCTTCTATTTTTGTGGTAGCTCGGACTGTAATGTGCCTTTGCTGGTTAGCTGCAAGTCCTGCTCTCCAGTGCCTCCAGCATACACATTTATACATCTATGCACAACATGATGTATCCAGTGTTTCAGTTTATAAGATTATTTGGGAAGAAAGGCTCTGCATAAATGTAATAATATAATTTATAACTTGTTTTTATGAGGGCCTCTGAGGCTTTGAAACAGATACAGTTCCACGCGGGTGGGAGGATAAGTAATCATTGCAAGCGATGCAGCCGGCAGAAATAAAGCATGAAGAGTACAGCTTGGGTACCAGCTTGATGCAGTGAGGTGTGGGGTGTTCTGGCCCTGCTCCAGAGAAGCACTTAAACAGGCTCTTTATCTGAAGCACAGCCGTAATCACATTTGTCCCTTACTTAATAGAGGGAAGTTGTCACAGCTTGTACGGCTAAAATTTAGGAAAGTAGTTGCCTAATATATATGGTAAAGTAATTTTATTCAAAAAAAGGGCCCCTTAGCTGTCAGCAAATCATCCCAATATCAGCTTAAAGCAAGTTGATAATAACTTCTCTTTCATCTACTTGCTGGACACTTGTTTGATCATCTTTAATGGACTAGATTTCTGAGTAAACCCCAAAATGTTCTTGTTGTTTCCACCCATCACATAATCTCCTGGGTTTTATCCTTCTTGTGAAAGAAGTTTTTTGCACCAAAGAGTCCTGCCAAAAGTTCTGATCCTGTAGACAGGGCTGCATTCAGCACTTCCCAGTTCTCAGCAATCCTTTTGGGAAAGTGGGAAGTATTTGCAAGGCTGGATTCTAGACAAGCAACGAAGTTGGGGGAAAAAGACATTACACTCTTTTTTTTTTTTTTTTTTTTTCTTTTTCTCCCTGCTGCTGCCTATTTCGCTCTGAAGTCTTCCAAAGAGTTACTGAAATGGCCAAAGTGCTGTCCTGCCACCCTGTGAGTGCAATTAATGAATCTGCAGCTTTTGAGTCTCAGCACAATTGCTAAATGCTTAGAGGTCTGCCGTATCCACATCCTGCAATTTCTCTGTCTCCAGACAAACTACATTTGTGATTTTTATTGATTCAAGTGATAACAGTTGCTGAGTTAAGTGTCAGGTTTTTGCCAAAATTGCTACAACTAGAGTTGAAGGCTCTGGACATAGAAAACCAATGTCTGGATTAAGATTTCAGTGTTGTTTAAGATTTTCAAACCTTTTGGAAGCGTCTTCAAATTCCCTTTAAAAGTAAAACAAATGTTCGTGTTAAAGCAGAAGCTATAGTTTGTTTTCATGTAGAGTAGGCAAAAATAAATCAAAATTTTTGTAAAAAAAAACAACCCACTTTCTCATATCCTGGTCTTAAATATTACTTGGCAGACAGGTTAAATACTGGCTTGATACAAGATTCAGGAGTGTGAAACTGAAGGGAATATCAATTCGGAAACTTTTTTTTTTTTGTTCTATGGGAAAAGAAGTCAGAAAATGTTCCTGATGCCACATAGATGTGATCTCATCCCACATATTGATATTCCTACAATGCAGAGGAAATCCAGAGTACTGAGAAGCTTATAGGTCACATCTGATCCATAAGAGATGATAGCACATTTAATAAAATTGGTGGATAATTTTATCTTTTGAAACCTGGATTATTTTGAATAATTCAGTTCAGTGTTCTGCCACTCTTCTTGCAGTCCACGGTTCTATTAGTCTTGAATGCCAGATCGCGCTGTTGCTCGTGTACTGGCAAAAGAAGTATCTACAGAGTGCTCAGATACCGTGATCAGGATTTCTGCTGCCTGTGAATTGAATCTGCCCACCTTTGCAGCTCTAACAAACCAGAATCATCCCCATTCCCACATTCTCCATCGTGACTCAGAGTGATAACTGAATGAATACATATGTTTGGTTACAAACATGTGAGGAAAATCTGACTGTGTGTGCACAGCGTTGCCAGCTGTAACCATCTTAGTTAGATGGCTGAGGCATCTGTGCGTGCCTTGATGCAATTATAGGAGAGGTGGTATCAGCCCCAGGATAAGTGGGGAAAATAATAAATGATCGAGTTAAACCACTAAATCAGAACAGCTCTTTTCAATTATCTCTCCTTGTTCAGCTTCTAAGTATCTGTTACAAACCAGAAATTAATCTTGACTGCCTAGTTACTTGAAATGCTGAAAGTCATAATCTTTTCAGGCAACTCTTTTTGTTGTTCATATGGATGACTTCTTTTGATACTAGTAAATCTTGATACTAAAATGTTTCTTTTAAACGAGGAGATACATTTTAGAAAATTTATGCATATGTATCTGTGTAATTCTGCTGCCACTATTCTGTAGAACCTTACTGTTTCTTCGTATGAGGAGTAAGGATTGGGGAGGAATTCTAGCATTCCTGCTTATTTAGTTTGCATGTTATTCTTTCCTGCTTAGACTGTAAGAAGCACCCTGCATTGTTTAGTTACAGGATTATAAAACATTTCAAATCTAAAATAAGGTGAACTATTTTCTCTTCCGTACAGCTGTAAGACATTTCAGAATTCTGTTTTGGTCATAAACCCCCCAAACAATGCATATATTTGTCCATTCAGCTGATTTTAAATACAATTTCATGTTTACAATTATATCTTAAAATGCAGTCATTGTTAAAGGTGAAAAGCATGGTTTGGAAGGACCTGCTGTCGTGTACAGCAGCCACTCACAGGGCACTGTATCACCAGTGTGTCTTGCACAAGAGCAGACTGTCTCTGATGGAGATTCTGATCAATATTCTGTGCGTATCAAATGCAAGTGTTAATCTTGTCACATTTCCCAAAGATCCTAGTTCTTAATTCCTTGCAAAGAAATGCTGATAAGAAAACTGTGTTTTGAGGAGTTAAATTTCTCACTAGCAATACAAGCAAAATGGGAAAGTGCTAATTATTGTGCCCGAGAGAATACAGAGCTGGTATGTGTGAACACTGGAGAATGATGGATGCTGGCCTTTCTTCCTTCCACCAGATAATGTTTTCTACAGTATTGATGAAGATCAGTCAGAATGAAGTTTTGCTACTTGAAGAAAAGTTGAATCATCACTTCCCCACATTGCTTCAAATTGTTTATTGAGCATTATTATGAAGTATTATTCTAGAGGTCCAATAAGGATAGAAGATTCAGTGTAAAATGGTGACTCAATACATAGTTATCTCCTTAGCTGAAACTTGCTCTTATGTTAAGAATTTGAGAGGCTTTATGAAGTAGAATTTATGCATTTTTGGATGTATTTCTTCAGGAAATAACACACTTTCTACGGCCCAGAAAATATTTGCAATGTATGCAGCAGTGCTTATGTTCACTCTGTGAAATTTCAGTTCCGATGCATATAAATCCGTGGAGGCATTTGGGATATGACTTGAGCCGAGATGTATCATGTGGGCAAATGGAGAGATGGTACACAAAAGGTGCACACAGGGTTTTCCTGAGGGTAGCAGCAAGCTGACATCCCGTCAGCTCCTTCGCCTCACCTCTTCTGCAGCCTCAGTGTGCTAGGGGCCTTTTGGGAGCAGGGAGAAGTAGAGGGAGATTAGGTGCGGTAGTTTGAGACTGTAAAATGTCTGATTTTTTTTTTTTTCCAGTTGGTGCCACTGTGTTGAGGGGGGAGTGAGCCCCTGCTGCAGTTGTGCTCCTCAGTAACCTGCCTGTTAAATCTGCAGGCTCCTGCACTGAGCAGAGCATTTCTGCAAGCGGGAACCACCCAGTCATGCCAGGTCTAACCCCGGTGTGGCCCTCGGCTCTAAGGGCTGTGACTTTGTTACCTGAGGGACAGCCAGATGTTAGCAATACAGTACAATAGAGGGCATCTCGTATTTTTAAAGTAAGTTTTTTTGTCGCCTTCAAAGCAGAAATCGTGATGGGTCCACCACAATCATTTCGTTCACCAAAATCTGAGTCAAGTGGCCAAAACTCTGAGGAACTTTTCGATTCCCATGGCAGTATCTGGGAAGTGTTTTCACTCCTGGCCAAGGATCTCAAATGTCTTCAAAGGAGAGAGGTGTTTTCTGATGCTGAGGAAGTTCTGAGCTGTTTGGGCTGTGCTGGTGGAGGTGTGTGGAGCAGGGTGATGGGGTATGGAGGATGGATGCTGCCGGCGGGTATCGCCGTATGGGCCCTCCACTGTGGGTGGGAGGCTCAGTTTCGAAGCAGGTCGCCCCAGCGAGCTTCTCGTGGTGGCGATCGGTCATCTCAGAGCACGGTTGCTGTAAGAGGGGACGTGTGCCCACGGAGCACGGCCAAAGCGCCCCGGCTCACACCACCGGGCTCAGGAGCTGCAGAGTGGCCATGGTGCTATCCTGCTGCCCGGTGCTGCCCCGAGGTGCGGCAGAGGCGGGAGCTGAAGGCAGGACTGGCTCGGCAGGCTCCCGGTCCGGTGCTCCTCTCCGCCCGCCGGCCGCCCTGCCGCAGGGGAGGAGGCTCCGGGCGGCGAGAGGAGCGGCACCGGCAGCGGCACCGGGCGGTC
>NW_015090920.1:14014111-14035714 GCF_001431845.1 Calidris pugnax
CCGCCCGTCGCCGCCGCCTCGGGCCGCCCCGCAGGTGAGTCCGCCGCTTCTCCCGCCGGCGAGAGGCAGGGAGGGACGGGGCCGGGGGGGAGGCGGGTCCCCGCGGGGGGCTGGCGCCGGTTTACCGTGGTCCCCGGGAAGGCACCGACCGGCCGGGCTCCGCCGCTTCTGCTCTACCCGCTTCCCCCGCTGAAGCGCTCCCTCCTGACCGCCCTCTGGTGCCCTGCGCTCTCTCGAGTTGGCTCCGTTTGGAGAGCAAAATTCAGGGGAAATTTGAAGGTGAGCTTGCCCTGCAGCTTTTACTCTGTAACAAAGTATTATAAAACTCCACTCGGGCCCTCTTTGCGGAAGAGATTATGTTGGCTTTACTTTGGCACACGGAGATGTGAATTTGATCCGATTGAAGCACTTTTAAATTTAGCGTTTTCCAACACAGAAGACACTTTTTCAAATGACAGGGCACAGGCTGTTACCTTTATTTGGAAAATGGAAACCAATAGATTATTTTCCTCTGACATACATGCATTTTACACCAACGCAATGCAATAGAAAACTTCGGGGGGGTTACTTAGTTAAACATTCAGAAGTTGGAGGATTATCAGGTCTTTGTTTTGTCTTGTTTTGGTACTAGTACTGTGTCTCTAATGTCCTAATTTCACAAATACCTGCAATGTAGGAATAAATACCTTGAACTTCCAACATAAGTAAGACGAGCCCTCCTTTAAAGTAATCTCCATATTTCCGTGCTGTCACCTGCAGTGTAATTTGAAAAGACAACCAGAGGAGTCGTTTGACGTCACACACACAAGGGGCATCAAGCATCTGCACCATTCAAATGAATTTCCATTTCTTGATATGGATTTTAGGGCACAGCTGTGGAGGCAACAACTTCCCCTCTCATGGTATGGTCACAGGGCAGAAAGGTGAATGGAGGTCCAGCTCTTCTGTGCTGATGTTGCATCTGATTATTTTTCCAAATGGAGATTGATGCTGCCAATAGCCCCGTGTCCTTTTTCTCAGAGAGGAGGACAGGCCAATCCTTCAGAAAGAGTGCCTGTCCTACTGTCGAGAGCTCTTCTGGGAAGTTCCTAAATTCCCAGTGTCCAACTTCGTAATGAAAGACACGCATCGTTTTGTTTAATCAGTGAGGAGACTCAGGAGTAAGCTGAAGGCTCTTAAAGATTAGACAGGTGAATCATCTTGGGAAGACATAAACAAATAAACTGCAGGGTGAGAGAAATACAAGATGTGATCGTTAGTAGTAAATTAACCCTAAGTTTGGAAAGCAACAAAGATGTCCTGTGTGCTGCTGAACTGTATACGTGCTGATATCCTGTCTCCTTTCTGTTCAGCCCTAAATTACTGGGCACTGTCAGGACACCTCATTACTAGACCGTTGTTGGCAATCAGAGAGAATTCAGATAAGAGCAATGAAAAGCCTTTGAGGAATTTAGAAAGAAAGAAAGAATAAATAAGTTAAATATGTATGCTTTTGTTAGCTGGCAGCTATAGAGGAACGCCACCATCTGCAAATACTTGAAAGAGATAAACACTGAGGATGGAGATGACTTATTTAGCATAACCCATAACTAGGCATAATGACACAGTACAGATAGGGACTAGTAAAACTAATAGCAGGAGAAAGTATGTGTTAAGTCAAGAAATAATCTCCCAAGGAAAACACACAAAGCTCAATGTTTGTATGTTGGAAACTAGACAGTGCACAAGAGGGAATAAAGCCGTGCTTTTATGAAGAGGCACTGACTGTGTAATCACCTCTTTTCCCATCTCTAGATTAAAAGACAGAAGGGCTCAGTGGACCAAAGTTGTTTCTGGTGAGATCTGAAGAATTATGCCAGAAATGTCCTACTTTGGGCATTTGCAAATACTCTAAAACAGCAACCTAGTTCTTTTTATGGTGGTTAATCTGGTATGAGTATTTTAACAGTGTAGTGTAGCTCTACTCACAGCCACGGCTCTGCAAGACCTGCTCAGTGGTTTTAATTCTCGTCATTCCCTCTTTATTCTTTTGCTTCCCTTCAAATGTTGCATCTCTCAAATTTTGCTTTGAAAATTCACCTCTGTGGAGGGCTATCAAAACTCTGGCAGTCATTTAAGACCTGTTTCGAGGTGCCTTGGTGCGACTTCAGCCAAACAGGTTTTCTCTTCAGACATACTGACACATCTCAGCTGAGCCACGCGCTCCTGCGGCTTGTGTCATGCTCGGAAGACTTGGTGCTGGTTTGAGAGTCCTGTCTCCTGGACTTGGGTAGGTGGATACAAATCTGTTTCCTTTTTCAGAAAGTTCTCTGGGTCCCATGATACAAGGAAGAAGTTTAAAAGAGAAGAAGGTCGTCAGTCGAGGTCTTGTGGTTGCATCTTACTCCTTGTGCAGAAAAGACCTGATCCTTTTTTTCAGATAGCTGGAAAGGACTCTGAATGCACAAAGCCTTCAATACAGGGTATGATGGTCCATCTGATTTGGGCTTACAGATTAATTTTTTTTTTGTTAGACTGATATTTTAGCTTCCCTCGTGGTAATGACTGAAAGTTTTAGAAAATGGGGAATATGTTACTTGCTGTAGTTACAAAAATTGGAGTATGATTCAGTTCTGTGACAGACCTAGACAAATATTGGAGGAATTTTGTAAGAAAAACCTCACAAATCTGAATGTTATATATTTTCAGTGTGACTTTCAGTGAAATTCAGCAGCATATGCTTCAGGTAACTTCCCTCTGAAAATGCGTGTACTTTCTTTTTGATTTCAGCAAAATAAATTTCTTCAGAACAAAGCATGTCATTAGCAATGGTCTTAAAATGATATTCCAGTTTTCCTGAATTATTTTTTTAATAATCAAGGATACAATGTATGTCCTCAGTCAGTTTAGTTTATTATTTCTGTCTTTATGAGTGTTTTATAGAAATGAATTTTGTACTCTTTTTCTGAACCTGTCTTAAAAGAAACAGCATTATGCAAAATGAGTTAAAAGACTGAGTCATGGAATTCTGAAGATATCAGATGATAGAGAAAAACAAATTACTTTTCATTCCGGTCTTTGTACACAAGGCTTTACTTAATTTCTATGTTAGTAAATGGCACTTCTGTTCTTCCAAGAAGATTCAATATAATGTTTTCAATCTGCTGTGATCACCAAGGCATACTCACACCTATTTAACACCCGGGAACTGGTGTGTGCTATCATGCATCTCCTGCTGAATGCTAAAGCTTGCTTTCCTTGCTGTAAATATTTTCCTTGTGCTTATATTTTCTAGAGCAGTTAGTGAAATACCTCCTAAAACAACCTCTCTCCAGACGGCTGCAATGGGGAGACCACAAGCTTGGTGTGTTCCTGTGCCAGCAAGGGATGCTCTGTTTAAGATAAATGGATGTAGACTAAAAGTACTCAGTTACCTGCCTTTGATTCCATTTTCAGTAGTGCAGCCAGGAGACAGAATATGAACTGGAAAGGTTGTTGAAAGATGATAACAGCAAACATGAGGACTTCTTTCATTGCCTGTCTCCCACCACCTGCTTGATGCTTTGGACTGGTCCCATCCAAGGGTCTTTCTCTCATCTTTAACTTTTCATTACCCCAGACTGTATGTGACCTGGGACACGAGTGTCCCCTGCTCAGACTGGGGCCCTGTATATGCTGAAATGGTGTGAACTGCTGAAGTGGGGTGAGAGATGGGTGCCACGTGAGCCATACCTGCTGTACTGGGAGGCTGCTTTCTCCTAGTACCTCACTGGTCATGCAGGGGCCATGTAATGATCTATCCAGGGTGTGGGCAGTCCTCCAAGCCACAGTGACTAAAAGCAATGAACCTCATCTTGGTTTGTGAAACAGGAACTGTTAGTGTAAGGCAGTGGTGGAGGCTGAAACCAAGGGAAACTCTAGACTAAGGTGAGACATTGCTGTTACTCACACTCTTACATATACATTTTTCATTTTGAACTGAGGTTTTATTGTGCTTTCCTTTCAAACGAAGTCAGCCTTCACGTGCCTGGGTGTTCTTCATACAGATTAATGTTACCGTGAGCTGTTTCTTTGTCAGTGTTATCAAGATACCAGAATTTAATAATCAATGTGCCTGATAATATAGTACAAGTCCTAATTTTAAAATTAGTATAGTACTAATATTTGTAGAAAATTTAAAAGCATGTCAGCTATATCAAAACTTTTGCACAAAGTGATCCGTAACACACAATGCACCAAAAAAAAGGAAAAAAAAGAGAGAAATATAATGCTAAAAATGAATTCTATTATTTGGCTGCAATACCTGTGTATTGACCTAAGATGCACAGGATGACCTAGAGTTTTTTCCTTAGCTCCTTATCCTACCAAGTAGGATACCTGTAGAAAAGAATTATCCACTGCTACGGACCTTAATACTGTCCCCTTTTAATACTGTTTTGGGTACCCCGTTAATGATTCAAAAAAGGCATTTGGATTGTCTAAGCGACTTCGTAGCAGCTGGTGTGAGACAAGTGGTTATTAGAAAACGCATAGTGGATCTAAACTGAAAACCAGACCTGGAGCCTGCACACACACGCTGCTCTTTCTCCCGCCTGTGATTAGCAGGAGAGTTTTTCAGCAATATCAGGACAGGATGTAAAAAGGAGCCACAGAGAATTGTTTTTCTAAAGCTCAGCAGAGTCTGTGAGTTGCTGGTTGGTTGTGCACACCTTATTAAAATTTATGCTGCATTAAGGAGGCTGTCAAGAGGCAACTCTTTGTCTTAATGAATGGTAATGAAGTTTTCAGAGGTATCAGTTCTTTCAGGAAAGATCATCTATCTATCTTTGGTAGAACAGGTTTTGCTGGAGCCTTGATTGATAGCTGAAGACAATTTTAGCTATTCTGCTTGGCAAGAAAGGATCACTGGTGTATACTTTTTCTCCTTTGTTTTCTCTTTCTTTGGGGTGATTGATGTACTCAAACTGGCCCTTTCTACATGACATGAATGCCATGTAACATGAGGCGTCTGATGAAAGCTTGATATTCCCTTGCTGAAATGGATAAAAGCCTCCCAAAACCCAGCTCATACCTTTGTATTATGACAGTATTGACGGCTTGCTGACTCTTTGGGACAGCCCAGGGCTAACCCAGGGATGCTGCTAGCCAGAGGGAGCCATGTGAGGAGTGAGGGGTGGGCAGGAGGTGGAGGGGACCAGGATGAAATACAGGTGTTGCCAGAAGAGAGGGGAGCTGGCTGGTTTACTTGCAGGGGAGGGTGGAAACAAAAAGGTTAAGAGGAGTGGGACATGCATCTACGTGGGTTTCCTGGAGAGAAGTTAGGGCTGGGAAGGGGTATCCCAGGTCTTGCCTGCTGACCTGGGCAGTGGTGATGCCTCTGGAGTGCCTTGGTAGGTGTCTGTCAAGAGAAGCAGGTAAGGATGCAGGGTGATGGAGGGGCTCAGTGCACAGGAGATCCAGGAAAAGCAGATGGCATATGTATGTATTTTGCTATACTTGGTTTCTGATGTGCAGGAGAGAACAGAGGCCCTGTATAGTGAAGTACCTCCATGGAGAGAAGGGAAATGTGTTTGTGGGGGTTTTTTTCTGTCTTCTTCAGCCAAATAATTTCCAGGAAAATAGTGAGATTTTACAAAGTCTTAGATAATGAGACTTCTCATGCTCTGTCAAATCTGGACATGAGACAGACCCTGGGGCTGTGCATGAGTCTTGCTGCCTTCATCTTCAAAGAGAAGTGAGCCACCTCATGCCACGAATGGGAAGGGGGGCCCTCAATACCCCTTGATCTAGCAGGGAGACCCCAAGCCAGCTCATGGGGGAGGTATGGAGAAGTCTGTTAACACACTCCCCAGCCCTTCTGTAGGGGTTTTAGCATCTGCGCAACGGTTTTCTGTCGGTCTGTGAGCGCAGCTTAGCACCCTCATGCCGGTGGGAGGTGTGTCTCACCTTAGGGTGATGTGCCCTCTTTTACTTTAAAACCGGGAAAAAGAGAGTTTATGGTCTTTTCATAAGCCCCTAATGAAACGATCTCATTAAAGAGTGATTTGTGGTAATTTTTCAGTAGTTGAAGTGATGTAAACCTCTTCTGTGTTAAAATATGCAGTTTCGTTAAAATAGAAGACTTCAGATTTTGAAACTGATTTACTGAGGTCTGCCTTAACTGACCTGTCTGTGTCTGCTGCCCTGATTCATATATGAAATCCCTGGAGGATCTTCAGCTGTCAGAAGATTATGGATGTTTAGCAGAGGAATTAGAGGTCTGCAATGCATTATTGTGCAAAAAATAAGCATGGAGGAAAAGATGATTCATCACTGCTCTACACCAGCCCTGTATTCACATAGCTCATTCAACCTCAGCTGAATTCCATCACCTTGTACAGGGCTAAAAAAGCTGGGAGGGAAATGTGCTGCACCTGGTTTGTGTGTGCACTATTTATCCTCTCCTGGCTGCCATGTTTGGCAAAACCCTGCTACCCTAATTCCTTAGGTGGGGAAACTGAGGCATAAAGCACATCTGAGCATGCAGAAAGTCAGTTACTGGCAGGAACACAACATGACCCACAGGTAGGCATCACCAGTGGGAAGCTCATGTGCCTCCCAAAACTTGAACGTGGGCTGAGGTGACCCACCTGCCTCAAGACAGTGGCTTGAGGTGGCTGAAGCCAAAATTTTGGGTCCCTGCTGCCAAATCCAAATGGGCTCAGAACTATGCTTGCATGCACTGTTATCTGCTGCTAAAATGCTGGTCAGAAACCCAAAAGACTGCCAAAAGTGTGTTATAATACCAGGTAAACAAAGCTTGCAGTTTAGCCTTCAGGGAAAATGCAGCGTTTTTTCCCCTTGTCCTGTTGCTGTGTGAAAGGCGGGTGAAACCGCTTGGGGGGAAAGGGTGTTTACGGTGATGTAGGCTTGTTTTGCCACGTGGGTGGCCAGTTACTAGGAGATGCATTGAGGAAACTTGCTTAATGAACCCACAAAACTCCGCCCCTTTGATAGCAGGTTGGTGGCTTTTACTGGTAGCACTAAGCCCCCAGACAAATTTTCTTTTCAACCTTCCTTTGCTGCTGCCAGCACCACAAGTAATGGAAAACCTGAAGGTGACAACCTTTTAGACAGTAAAAGACTTCAAGCATCAATAAATGCTTGTGACAGAGCAGAGCTGTCTGACGTGAGCAGATGTGTTAACAAACTGATCTGTTTGCCTGTCTCAGCCTGCAGCTCTGATAAATGAAATATTACCTGTGAGCTTCTGTGGAAGTACTTCAACTTTTAAATTAAATGCATAATCCTGGAACTGTGTAATGTTATTTTAAAGAGAAATTAAATTTATTATTTTTTTTTTTTTTAAATCTGGTATCTCCAGGTTGGACCGGTCCTTTGAGTGTAGCCAATGCATGACTGGATTTCTCATTCACTGTTTGAAAGCTGTTTTGCTTGATGTCTTTTACGAATATCAAATTAAAAAAGCGTTGCTTGACTGGAATCTGACTCAACTGTACAGGCAGCTCACTGTTGTGAAAATCCTTCCCCCTTCGGCTTTCTTTTGAAGGAAGTTATTTGAATGCGAGAAAGCACTGAAACTCTATTCCGTGGTAGTGCAGAGGGAAAAATGAAACGCTTTTATGAATTGTGGTGGTTTTGGTTGCAGTCTGTACCGAAGTAACCTGACTGATCTACAGGCTTTACTGTTTTCTCCTTATTTGTTCATCACTACTGTGGGATTTACTACTGTGCAGCTTCTCAAGCATGAAATCCATTTCCTCAATATGTAACATATAATCCAAACTTAAATTCAAAGTCTTGTTAAGGGCTGATGACAAAAAAATTGAAAACCTCAGGACCTTTTATTTTTTTGTCCATTGACCCTACTGCATCTGTATTGGGCCCCTTTCCAGCTCAGAAATTAGCTTTCCTGTGTTAAAGACAAACTCTTGGCATGAGATTATCTATCAGTATGGAACATTTTACATACAGAAACCTGGTCACGGTTTCATCTTGAAAAGAGCAGAGCTAGCGGGGGATCTGCCTTATCTCCAGGTTGGACCGGTCCTTTGAGTGTAGCCAATGCATGACTGGATTTCTCATTCACTGTTTGAAAGCTGTTTTGCTTGATGTCTTTTACGAATATCAAATTAAAAAAGCGTTGCTTGACTGGAATCTGACTCAACTGTACAGGCAGCTCACTGTTGTGAAAATCCTTCCCCCTTCGGCTTTCTTTTGAAGGAAGTTATTTGAATGCGAGAAAGCACTGAAACTCTATTCCGTGGTAGTGCAGAGGGAAAAATGAAACGCTTTTATGAATTGTGGTGGTTTTGGTTGCAGTCTGTACCGAAGTAACCTGACTGATCTACAGGCTTTACTGTTTTCTCCTTATTTGTTCATCACTACTGTGGGATTTACTACTGTGCAGCTTCTCAAGCATGAAATCCATTTCCTCAATATGTAACATATAATCCAAACTTAAATTCAAAGTCTTGTTAAGGGCTGATGACAAAAAAATTGAAAACCTCAGGACCTTTTATTTTTTTGTCCATTGACCCTACTGCATCTGTATTGGGCCCCTTTCCAGCTCAGAAATTAGCTTTCCTGTGTTAAAGACAAACTCTTGGCATGAGATTATCTATCAGTATGGAACATTTTACATACAGAAACCTGGTCACGGTTTCATCTTGAAAAGAGCAGAGCTAGCGGGGGATCTGCCTAGAGGTGCTGGGAATGCTGAATATACAAAAATATTCTGGGATCCAATACTAGGATGTGTAGGGGATAGTGTAGGTAAACAAAGCCATTCTTTTTCCCCAGTGCCAGAGCTCTCTGCTATAATTTGGCAAAACCATGGTATTTTGAGGAGTGAATTTAGATGCAGTGGCATGGCATCATGTAAATTTTTTGACTCTATTTGGGAGCGAAAAGAAAGGAAAAAGCAAGTGTGTCCTGTGAAAACCCCATCAAGTGAAATACCTGCCTTATCACTTGGTGGTATTTTTTTGACTTATTTAGAAAGGGAAATTGTTGAATGAACTCCTGGAATAAAATTTTGCCATGTGCCAGGATTTTGGTGTCTTATGTGCTGTCACTGTTATTCCTCTACTTTGTCATAGTCTTTGTGGAAGATGGTTTAAGGAGATACCGTCTGTCCTCCGTACTGTAATTCCAGTGCAGTGCCACTAGATGTCCTGTTTTCTATAAGGTTTACACTGCTTCCAAAATCACTGGTGTCACTTGTGTTTGAAATATGGGAAGGGATTTCAGCAAGTCAGCTTTTACGTTATTCATGTTTTCACTTCCCCTTTGACTATTACCATAGTTATTTTTGAAAAGTTTGCTGCTAACAGTGGTTTAACACGGTTTAAGTAAAATTCCTACAGCGGCTGAGACTGGGAATGTGGGTCTGACAAAATGAATGCATCCTTCTCTGCTACGGCATTCAGCAGAATAACTTGTGGTAACTTGGTTTTGAATTGCTGTATAGCAGTGCTGCTACACTGGGATGTACATCTTAATGAAATCCTTGTACAAAACCCAAGCCCTTGGCTCTGTAGCTACTAACACTAGGAGGTATTTGTCATAAAGTAGTTTTTGTGGGTTCCTTTGATTTGAAAATAATTTTGAAGCAAAGTTATGTATGAATTGTGCTGTGTGTCGCATCTGTGTGCAGGTCTGAGCAGGAGGTTTGTGTCTCTGTGCAGCAGTTTGTGAATTATACCATGAAATACCACCAGTATACATTCAGATGGTGACGTTCTCCACTGCCTTCATGCAGATTATATACACTAGGGCTCCAAAACTAGGCAGGCACAACCAATATGGGTTTCTGGCCTCTGGATCCAAAAGGACTGTTTCTTTATCCTCTCGCTATAAGCCCATGGAAGTTTGTTCTGACACCCCGTGCAGCGAGTGGCAAAGTTGTCTCTGCAGCTCTGACCCACAGAGCCACAATGTGGGACAGGAAGGGAGTCACTTGCTCTAATGACTGTGCAGACGGAGGCTGGTGTTGCTAGGAAGCTTGTGTGTTTACTGGTTTCCTCCTGTGGTTAGAGGCACAGCGGCTGCTACCCATTTCTGGGAGGTACGGCTGCTCCGCTCGGCCTCACCGCGCTGCCTCTTATTGCAGCAGTTCAGCCAGGTGAACACTCACAGCAGAGAAAGGGAAGTCCTAATTAGCCATAAATATTTATTTATTTTGGCTGAAGGAAAAAAGGTAATTTATGTCTGCAGCTGCCTTCAGCAAATAATATAACACCAGGAAGCAAATAAGTTAGGTATTAAAAGAATAAAATGCATCTGCTCCTGTTTGGTAGTTTGGATGCAAAGTTTAAATGTGCTGATTCACCTAGTGCCATTGCACAGATGTGAATGCACCAGCTTTTTCCACAGGTCACAGGCTGCTGCTGCAGATCTTGCCTCTGCCAATGGGAATACAAGGCCTGAGGATTTTAAAAGAGTGTTGGAGGGATCACGGCAGGAATTTCTGCTCTTTTCCTCTGTCTTCCTGGTCCAGAGGTGGGAGGTGTGGAGGTATATGGGAGCAAGATTTGCCATGTTTAGAATACCTGTGTGTCAAAACTTTAGTGCTCTCTAACTTCAGATTCACTGATCTGCTGCTACAAGTGCAGGCAAATATGCAAGGGGATAGTGAGGGCTGGATATTTCTTTTTTCTCATTCTGGGATGGTGAGTTGTCTGGCTCAGTTGTAGCATCTCATTCCTTCCTTGCTCCACACATGTATCTGGGTGTTTGCTTTTTTGAGCAATGACCTCCAGACCTGAAATGAAATAGTAATTTTATTTGTAGGGTTTTGATTACCTGACACATGGGCAAGCAAGTGGTGTTGTAGGCAGCCCACGAGAAATCATTCAAACCACTGACTGGAAATAGATGTAACACAATGAAGGGCTCAAGATATACAAGGAGGAGGGCAGGGAATGGCACTTAACATAAGGCAGTCTGTGGTTCTCTCGCAAATGTCCTCATTCTGTTGCATCTGAATGCCAAAAACCAGTCTGGTTTTTGGTCTGGTAACAGATCAGGATACGTGGCAGTAGCTACATGAACACTGTGAAAACAATGCTAATCCATAGTCTGGGATTTAGTTCTTGTTACTAGTTCTTGTGTAGAGATTTTCATCAAGGTGCTTTTATGAAGAATAAATATTATTTTAACTATACCACATGTGGAAAAAGAGATGTGGGGTTTCATTGTAGCCTAATAGAGGATCTTGAAAAGGACTTGCAGCCCCTGACTTCCAATTCATTGTTCTGCTCTGGAAAAATTAGCATTACAAAAAGCTGTCAATGCGATCAAAAAAACTAGGTTTGCCCTTAAGAATACTTTACCTGAATAATAGCACTATATATGTTCTTGCTGGGAGTGAGGAAACTCCTTTAAATAAACAGAACTGCAGTTTGCATCAGCATGTACTTTGTTACTTCGTTCCTGGACTCTAATCTGTTTCTAAAGCTCTACTGTGGTTACTGTTACTGGAAGTTCTTGATGTTCTATATTAATCGTTTTATGCTTGAAAATGCAAATTAAGGTAGTTGGAGTAGATGATCTCTAGAGGTCCCTTCCAACTCTGACAAGTCCATGATTCTGTGAAAAACTCCACCTAAAGTCTCTGAGATGCAGAGGCACTGAGTCTTTTCAGAGGAATGTGACCACAGGCATTCATTCCAATTTTATTCTTCATTTTCAGACAAACAGCTAGTTTAGGAAGAACAGAAATATTATATCATGCAACCAGCTCTTAGAAACGCAACAGAGATGACAAGTATAAACTACTGGCCATGTGAACTATACATAGAAATTTATCAGAAGTCCATTATGTTTGCTGCTGTGCTTTGCTAAGACTTGGACACCTTGAATCATACTATCATCTGTAAATCTCACCTTTTATTAAAGCAAAGAAAACAAAAAAATGCCGAATACCCAGCATTTGTTGATATAGAGAAAGGGATTGGCAATATGATCCGGAGAATTATAAAAGAAATGCATATCACACTACTCAAAACCTAGTCCTATTTTTTAACAGTAGGGCCAGCGATCTGTGGAGGAAAATACCCCTTGTGCTTGGCAATAATGAAAGTGGAAACACAAGAATGCTAAGAAATGCTATTTAAAAGCCTCTTTAAATTTTTTTCTTGAGGCAAGGGTTTAGACTGTGGCAGGCCCTTCAATCTTGTATGAGAGCAAGTGAGAGAAGGTTTATGGAATTTTGTTCTATACAGCACTATACCCAAAGTCTCATGTTTGTGTGGCTTTATCCTTGGATAAACCTTTGAGTTACTTGCTTACCTTTTAAAGTTTCAAACTTAAAGAAAGAAATTACGCACTTTTAATCTAGAGTGTCTGTGTCTGGGCATGGAGTGGCAATGACTGATCAGGAGCAATTAAAACAGGCTTGGCTTATGTGCTGGCAGTTTAGGTAGATTTGTCCTAGTTCGGCTGTCAAAATGTACCGTAGAAACCAGAAAAGGGGCTTTAAGGTCTTGAGCTAAGTGCTAAAAATGTTTCTTGTGTTTACAGGAGCACTAAACATCCAATGTCAGGGGAATATATGAACAGTTACGGAAAGAAAGAATGGAAGTAAGTTAAATTCCAGAAAAATTACTAAAGGTCTGTAAGACACTAATGCCTTTTGATAAAACTGTTGGGTTATCGAGGTGGTGGTGTGAGCTGCACACAGTCTGCAATTGAAGCACTCTGTTATTCAGGGTTTTGATGAACAGTGGCTTGGAAGATTGAGATCAACGTGTTTTAGAAACTTAATGAAAGGTTGAAAACAAGTCTTATTTTTGTAGGCTTTTTTTTTTTTTTGGTTTTGCCTCCAGACTTCCTCATAATCAAACTAATATTTTGTGGGCATAATTCTACTCTTACATATGAGAGTCAAGACTTGTGCTGTTTCAGGTGAGAACAGCCAGGCAGGATGCAGAGGTGGGAGGGTGCCTCTTATCCCGGCACCTTTAGAATAATTTATGGATTCTTTTCTTCTTCATCAGTGAATATGTAAACCAAGGAGACAGTTTTCAGTGACACCGAGGCCCTTCGGCAAAATAAAGAGAGAAAGAACAGACTAGTGCAAAGTCGGTAGCTTGTGACTTGAAACCTGGGCTCAGATACCAGTCATTGGCTGTGACCTTGGGGAAACTACTGAGCCTCAGCTTGCCTTTATTCTCCATTTGAAAATGAAGATAATAGTGTTCCTGTATCTCAAGACTCTCGTGGGGATGCTAATGGTAGGTACCTTGATGAGAAAGAGGTCTTGTTACAAGACCTCGGTTAGAAGTATTTGAGAATAATAAATACAAAGACCAAACTTGTTTAGTGACGTTATGCCAGTTCATTTCAGCTAAATTGATTCTTATTTCTCTTCCCCACAGAGAGAGAGAGAACTACTCATGGGTGATTTTTATTTTTTTGCCTCAGACTTTTGAAATTTCCATTAAGCTGACGGAATGGAATTATTTTCCTTTCTGCTCCTCTTTCCTAAGTAGAACTAATGGCCTAACTGGTTAAAGGAAATAACCTTCTGAACTTGCATTAGTGACTCTTGATAGTGACTTAGTGCCACTTCAAAGGTTTGTGATGGCTCTTAAATGCTTCACACAATGTTTCAAGTTCCTGAATGGGGGATAAACCAAGTGTTCTGCTACTATTGATGGGCAATCCCCTCATACACCATCACTATGTGGAAGTGTCTAGAACACAAAACGTAAGTGATCTGCTCAAGGAAAATTGTAGTGCAGAACAGCTAGAAATACAGAAGTATAATGTAAGCACCTGGTTCCTTTTCTCTCCCTTTGCCCCAGAAGAGGGAGTCATCAGGGATGGAAATTCTGTTTCTCAGGAAGAATTAGGCAGCCTAGAGATCAAACCCTGCCTTAGCATAGTGCTGCAAAACTGTCCTAGTAATCAAGATAAGCATCCAGCTCTCGAGACAAGAACTGGAATCTGGCTCAAATGATTTATCTTTGCTTGAATTGAAATTATTACATTGATTACATCATTGTGATGTGTCTTTCTCCAAAGACAATTTCAAAGAAACCTGCATCTCCTCGGACTAAAAGAAAACAAAATTTTTTTTCAGTAAGATGAATTCAGCTGCCTCATGCTGTAACTGGTATGAATGCTCTTAGCTCCTATTAACCTTTTCACATTGTACTGGTACCCCAAGAGAAATCAAGAATCTGACAGAGTGCTGCTCTGTAATGGGTTTGTGGATTAGAAGTAATGAATCACTTAGAGGAAGTTGCCTTTGCTGGAATATAAGCCAATATTTAGTCTCCAAAGCAACTCTCAAAGTGCTTTTAAAAAAACCCTGATCTTCTACTTCGTACTCTTAGTTTATCCTTCAGCAGCCTGCTGATGCTGGCACATGCAGCATGGAAAGAATTTTATGAACTTTCTGTCAGTATTAAAATTTGAACTTTTTACCCTGCCTGTAAGACAGTATCACTCTCCCCTCTTCTCCCTTATTTTAATAGCGTTACTGCTTAATGTCCGCCTCCTACCTTCCACCCAATGTGCAGCACAAAGCTTTCTTCATTTGTGCCTACAGCTGAACTGTTTCCCTCCACTCTTATGCAAAGACAGCAAACAAGACACTGAGAAATTGCCATCCACTGGCACCCAGTCTGGAACAGAATGGATTTCTTCTCTGTCAGTATTAATCAAAGCATCAACTTCAAATAGCTCTTTTTTTTTTTTTTTTTTTTTTTTCTTTTCTTATGTTTTTAATGCTCAAAAAAGTATTCAATGGTTTGGTTTAGAATTATCAGTATGATCCCAGAGTATCTTTTTTTTTTTTTTTTTTTTTTTTCCCTTGCTCACCTTTCCTTTTGAGTTCTAGTTCATCAAGCAGTTTTGACTGTTTCACTTTCAAAGAGAGAATAAAGTGTTGAAAAGCATTTAAAATTGGTCTTTGGTTATAATTTCATAAAGAAACTGTCTACTCCATGAAATTTCCCAAGCCTGGAAATCTCCCTTGGTTAAGCCTACTGCACTTCAGTGCCTCTACAATCGGCTTTTAAAATATTTTGCAATGGGATTTTTTTTTAAAGGGAAAATATTTTAACTAGGACACTAACTGTCCTTGGCCTTTTTATATCATGTGAAAAGGGCTCTAATATGATTTCTGTGCTCCAACTCTGTTAGATAAATTGAAGGACCTTTCCCTTTTCAGCAGCTATTGGATACTTAGCAGAAGCAAACTTTCCTTTAATATGGGCCTTGCTCTTTTCTTGTCTTTGGTGATGCCCTTAAAGGTAGCTATGTAGTGTCATGTAATAGCTCAGAAATATCATTAGTAGCAAAATGATGTATGGTGCTTTTGGGCAGGAGATAAGGACACCCACTGGAAGGCTGTCTTGATACAGCAAACCATCTTTCTATTTATTTTTTTTTTTTTAGATTAAAATTGTGGGTCTTCCTATGATATAGCAACCTGCTCTTGACACCAACTGCAAGATGGTGTACTTTTGAAATCAACTGGTTTTTGCTAACTTTTCATCCTCTCAGACTTTTACGTTGTTTCCGGAAAAATATGCAGATGCATTTTAATGCTACAACCAGACTTTGAAAACATTTTTCCAGCCCCTTATTAGAAACCCCATATCAAATTAATTATTTCACGTATCTGATGATTCTTGTGGGCAATCTTTGCCTCCCTTCTACTACTGTAATGACTGTTGTGTAAACGTGGTGTGATGGCAGTTTTAGAGTTTATACTTCGGTCAGTGCTCAAGGAAAATTTGCTTGCCTATTATTTAAAAAAAAATATGCCTAGATCTACTAACATATCTGAATTTCATGCAGAAGTGAGGAAGTTTACTGAGATCATGCTTCTTTGGGCAGCATGTGCATACTTGTTTTGTCCTATGTAATGTGCAATCCTGCCTACAGGCTCTTGAACCTCGGCCAAGAGGTGCAGGTTATGCTGAGGTTTTGGATTTTTTTTTTTCAAAGGAAACAATATACAGAGCAATAACTTTGAAGAAGAAAAGGCGGGTTTTGGAGTACTTCTTTGGGAGGCAACAAAACCCATGTTCTCCTAGAAGTAAATGAAGATGGGTCCCCATTATAATCTTCCTTTCTTCTCTCCTGTCACCTCTTCTGCAGGAAGATGCTGTGAAGTCCCATAAAGTAGGGTTTCGGGCTTGCCATGTGTCTGCCAGGTCCTCACATTATCAGTACAGAAACATACAGTGAGCAAGCCCTGATGTGAATTAATCATCTCATTTTTTTTGTCATGATGCAGTTTTGGATTAATGTGTAGCTTTTAAAATCCCCTTTCAACAGTTTAGATGAGGGAAGTGGTAAGTTCGGACACAGCAGCACTAGCTAATGTATCTCCAGAGCAAAAAAACTGACCCTGGAGTGTATCCCCAAATGGATGCAATCCCATCTTTGCCTCCTGAAGAGGTGCAAGGTTGCTAATGTTACCTGTGCTTCTGAGGTTACTTGGGCTTTCTGGCTGCTGAAAACTTCCTGATTGCTTAATCAAGGCATGTTCAGCCTCAGTGTGATATTTGAGCATTTTGTTTTCCTCTGAACGTGTGACTTTGAGACCCACACCGGAATTTCACTCTTTATGGACAAAATGTGTGCCTTGAAGCAGATTGGGAACTGACAGGGACCTGATTGCAACGTCACAATGTGTACCAGAGCTAAATATATCCTTAAGGCACTGCCACTCTGTTTCTCATCATATTTTATTGCTTTTTATTGTTCCAGGTGTTTGCAGCTCTGCACTAAGGAAGGACTGGAAGTGCACTGTGCCAGCAGCAGCAGACTGGTATGATTCTGCTAGTGTTTGAAGATGCAAAGAGCAGAGAGAGGCTTGAAAAGGGGAAAGACTGCTTTCACCTAATGTGGGTTTTTTCGTTGTATAAGAATTTGGTTTCATTTAAAAAAAAAAAAAAGAAAAAAAAAAAGAGTTATACTAAACCTAGAAGGCTTATTTGTGGACTGTGGGCAAACACTATTGAATACTAGAGCTGCTGTCATGTTAAATTCTTGCCCACAATGACGGT
Source organism: Calidris pugnax (assembly GCF_001431845.1). Lineage (NCBI taxonomy): Eukaryota > Metazoa > Chordata > Aves > Charadriiformes > Scolopacidae > Calidris > Calidris pugnax. The sequence continues at coordinate 14,031,124 of NW_015090920.1, forward strand.
GCAATGAAGGTCCCACCATCTACAGCTGTTTTAGCTCAACTTAAATTGTTTCCAGTGAAGGCAGTCAGTGCAATATGCATTTCCCTCCAGGTATATGTTTGTATCTTCAGGTTCATTCTGGATTTCTTGGTATAGCTATTTCTGCCTCTTCCCTTTGCATTTAAATCAATGCAAAGACTGAAATTCAGTGATGATTGGGAGATTTTTTTGTTCCAAACATCTGCTCTTGCCAAATGGACTGGCAAATCTTTCACATGATTTTACTCTAACATTTCCCCCTTTCCCCCAGGCCTCCTTGCTTCATGAAGTTATGCAAATATTTGCTTGCTTAAACAAATATTGATGACAGTTTAGATTTACTAGAGTAGGTTTTACTCCTAACTTCATCTGTTGGCAAGAAGATCGTTCTCTTCTCCTTTGTTTAACTTTTTCATACTGTTGCAGTTCATCATCACCAGAGTTGTGGTGAATGGAGTTAAATCCAGTTGGTGGCCAGTCACAAGCGGTGTTCCCCGGGGCTCAGTATTGGTGTCTCTTCCATTGAGTATCCTTATCAATGATCTGGACAAGGGGATCAAGTGCACCCTTGGTAAGTTTGCAGACAACACCAAGTTGGGTGGGAGTGTTGATCTGCTTGAGGGTAGAAAGGTTGTACATAGGGATCTGGACAGGCTGGATTGATAGGTCAAGACCGATGGGATGAGGTTCAACAAGGCCAAGTGCTGGGTCCTACACTTGGGTCACAACAAGCCCAGGCAGCGCTACAGGCTGGGGGCAGAGTGTCTGGAGAGCTGCCTGGCAGACAGAGACCTGGGGGTGTTGATTGCTGGCTGAACATGAGCCAGCAGTGTGCCCAAGTGGCTAAGGCAGCCAACAGCATCCTGGCCTGTATCAGGAATGGCGTGGCCAGCAGGACTAGGGAAGTGATTGTCCCTTTGTTCTCGGCATTGATGGGGCCACACTGTGAACACACTGTGTTCAATTTTGGGCCACTCGCTACAAGAAAGGCATTGAGGTGCTGGAGCAGGTCCAGAGAAGGGGAACAAAGCTGGTGAGTGATCTGGAGAACAAGTCTTATGAGGAGAGGCTGAGGGAGCTGAGGTTGTTCAGCCCGGAGAAAAGGAGGCTGAGGGGAGACCTTATTGCTCTCTACAGCTACCTGAAAGGAGGGTGTAGAGAGGCGGGGGGATGGTCTCTTCTCTCAAGTAACAGGCAATAGGACAAGACGAAATGGCCTGAAATTGTACCAGGGGAGATTTAGATTGGATATTAGGAAAAAATTCCTCACCGAAAGCATTATCAAGCATTGGAACAGGCTGCCAGGAAGTGGTTGAGTCGCCATCCCTGGTGGTATTTAAAAGACGTGTAGATATGATGCTGAGGGACATGGTTTAGTGCTTGGCAGTGCTAGGTTAATGGTGTACTCAGTGACCTGAAGGGTCTTTTCCAACCTAAATGATTCTATGTATTTCAGACCTTCTCCAGAGCAGGAAAATATTCTGTGTTCTCGCATCCAAGATTCTTTTCCCTGTCCTTCACCAGAGGTTACCTTCGATTGACTGAACATTACCTCATGTTTGGCTGAAGGTAAGACTGCACATAGATTAGACTAACAAGCTATTGTGTGTAAGATGCTCAAAGGGAGATGAGTGGAAAACCATTTTGAATACTTTGAAATGGAAGAAAGTATCCTTCCTCCACTAGAATTAAGAAGCAAAATGTACGTGGAGACACTTGCTGCAGAACAAAAGGCATGCGTTAATTTGATTTCAAATCCACAACCTCCAACACAAAGTTTAAAGGGAAAATGGAATTAAAGACATCTGTTTGCTCATTTCCTTAAATTTGAGAATTCCTATAAATTAGTAAGGATACTAAATATGGCATAGGAAACAAAAATCCTGTAATCTAGAAAAATCCATTCTCATAAATCAGAAGATAGGAGAAGAAGTGGGGAGAAAACAAGCTTTTCCCTCCCTGCCTCTTCATGTGCTGTTATACACGACCCACTTGGGACATTTTTATTAATCTAGCAGAAATTGTATGTCTTATTGCCTGGTGTAAGCTACAGTTGGCACTACAGGAAGCCCAGAGTTCAAAGCTTGTCTTGCAGTGCTGGGAGGGGCTTGGTGAAGCAGAGGGAAGGGAGGACTGCTGTCTTCCTGAGGCAGTGCAGTTCCATTCCAGGTGGTCAGATGCTAAGTGCTAAATAATTTGTTAGACAAATACACATCTTTTCCCAAGTTATTCAAGGATTTGTTTTATTTGTGAAGTTTAATAGATGCATTTGTATCAGTAAAGGTAATGTATCAATCTTTGTGTATGCGATTTGCTATAGTAGGGAGAATCATAGAATCATAGAATGCTTTGGGTTGGAAAGGACCTCAAAGATCATCTAGTTCCAACCCCCCTGCCATGGGCAGGGACACCTCCCACTATTGTATTAACATATTTCAAAGTGATGAGGATGACAGCTTTATTATAAATTTCTAGACACCTTATTAATTGTTCACATGATACTGACAGAGCCTTTTTTAAATTTTCATGTTACCCAGTAACTTTTTGTTATCACACGTCTGAGTCACTAACGAGGTTTGAATTCCATTTGGCTGTGCTCACACCTGTGTTATTTGGCACTTGGTGCGCAGTTACTGCTGTGTCTGTGCCTCAACCCGATCAACAGAATTTTGGAGTGTGTTAAAGAGGGCAGATTTAGACCTCGTTGCATTTCTTTGTGTGTGCCTGTTTGCACTGTCTAGATGGTTCAGCTTGAAACATGATTGCAGCGTGGCTGTATATCTGCTTTGGATATAACATGTAAGGAGAGGAAGACTTACTTTTGCAGAAAGAGCTGTGTGTGTGTAAGCAAGGTGGTGCGTAAACTAAAGCAACCCATTTGAATGTCAACCACTATTTTTAAAACCATTTCATAACCCATAATGTTTTCTTAAATATTGTTATTCTATATGTAATCCATATGTGCCTTTCCACATGTGTATTAATGAGCAGCTCACTGTTCCCTTTGTGCATCTTTGAGCGTGTGGGGAATGCTGCTTCAATGGATTGGATTCAAATTAGACTTTCATAAGTAAATCAGGCCGTTTTAGTAAATGATTTGATCCTCGGTCCTGCAAAGGAAGCCAGCTGGGTGGATCTCATGTTTTTGCTGAACTGTGTGTGCACTTCTGGTGCAAAAAGAAATGACGGACAAAATATTGAAATTTACATCACAGTCTGCATTTCTGTTGGTGTTTTCTGAGATAAACACAACTCGCTTGAAGACAGAGCTGACCATTACATGTTAAAATGCTCATGTAGTGAGATTATGTTCATGTCTTACTTGGCAAAGACACTAAATTCCATTTGTTTTGCAGTCTCTTTTCCTTCTTTCATCTGATGCACATCTGGAATGCATTTGTATGGGTGAGGGAGCAAGTCTCCATCTTAAGATGAAAATGCTCTTTGAATAATCACGCAGACTGCGTCCTCATTGCTCTCCCAAACTCAGTATATCTTCTCTATACCTGGGTCAGTGAAATTGTCCTGCTGAAAGATGTTGAGAAGTAAGAAATGTCATCACCCAAAATGCTTACCATACCTATGGTCTAGAACTACAGCCCTGACATTCAGTTCCAACATTGTGCTTATTTTGCTAACCTAGTTTATTTAGAAGCTAACCTAGGTCAGCTAGTAAAATGGCTGGAGAGCAGCCCTGAGGAAAGGACTTGGGGCTGTTGGTTGGCGAGAAGCTCAACACGACCCAGCAATGTGCGCTGGCAGCCCAGAGAGCCAACCGCATCCTGGGCTGCATGAAAAGAAGGGTGGCCAGCAAGGGGGAAGGAGGTGATCCTGCCCCTCTGCTCCGCTCTCATGAGACCCCCACCTGCAGTACCGTGTCCAGCTCTGGGGCCTCCAACATAAGAAGGATGTGGACCTGGAGGCCACAAAGATGATCAGAGGGCTGGAGCACCTCTCCTATGAGGACAGGCTGAGAGAGTTTGGGCTGTTCAGCCCCTCCAGGGCGACCTTATAGCCCCTTCCAGTACCTAAAGGGGGCCTGCAGGAGAGATGGGGAGGGACTCTTGATCAGGGAGTGGAGTGATAGGACAAGGGGTAATGATTTTAAACTGAAAGAGGGGAGATTTAGGTTTGATACAAGATAGAAATTCTTTGCTGTGAGGGTGGTGAGGCACTGGAACAGGTTGCCCAGGGAAGCTGTGGATGCCCCATCCCTGGAGGTGTTCAAGGCCAGGCTGGATGGGGCTTTGAGCAACCTGGTCTGGTGGGAGGTGTCCCTGCCCATGGCAGGGGGGTTGGAACTGGATGCTGTTGGTTGGCGAGAAGCTCAACACGACCCAGCAATGTGCGCTGGCAGCCCAGAGAGCCAACCGCATCCTGGGCTGCATGAAAAGAAGGGTGGCCAGCAAGGGGGAAGGAGGTGATCCTGCCCCTCTGCTCCGCTCTCATGAGACCCCCACCTGCAGTACCGTGTCCAGCTCTGGGGCCTCCAACATAAGAAGGATGTGGACCTGGAGGCCACAAAGATGATCAGAGGGCTGGAGCACCTCTCCTATGAGGACAGGCTGAGAGA